>NC_044367.1:25184869-25484869 GCF_007364275.1 Archocentrus centrarchus | reverse complement strand
ACTCCAGCTGAGCAGATGGACAGCCAACAGCCCAAATATGCTGTCATCTACGACAGTAACTTTTCACTGGTCTGGTCAGCAACTCAACAAACTGCATTTTACACTTCTTTATCTGCCAGCATATGCTCCGTTTCTCAACCCTACTGAGCTGTTTTGTTCAGCTTGTTATTTGAGGGAATACGAAGTTTCATGAGCATATACCCCTACTACAGACAATAGAGGAAGCATGTGGTGATAGGGCTACTGAAACATATCGGAGGTGGATTTGCAGCAGGGGAAGTATTGCTTCCCCTGCTGCTTGGCCAGTGAGAACAATGCCTGTGATGTCATTCAGATCTTGTGGCCAAAGACAATGAAAAAGAAAAAAAAAGCAGGACAACTTTTTTTTTTTTGTTTTGTTTTGAGGATTTGCAAGAAGACTTTTCAAGGATTAATTTCCTGGTCTTGTTGGACATGTGCATGAAAATGCTGTTTGTACCCAAGACGAACCTTGAAGGTGATTTTACCCCACTGCACCTCATCACCTCCACTGCACCAAGGAGCATCTCAGATCTGATAAAACCACTTTGAAGATGTCTTTAAATGGAAATTTATTTAGCAAGCACATTAAGTCTGTACATGTCGCCTTATTGTAACATGTAAAGACTGAAGATTTGTGCTTCTAATGAATCAATTACACTTTGATTTATGTTTTCAAATGTTATTTGCTACATTTAGTGATTTGGAAAGTCATTCAGGGAAACCACAACCTGAAAATCTGTGCCCAATGGACTGTGCCCTCCAGTACAGTTAACCATCAGCGGTCCAGTCACTCTTTCCCTTTGTGTTGCTATGACAACAGTATCAGTAATACAGGCGACCTCTGTAGTAATTATGTGTGCTTGTGCGTGAAAGAGCGAGAGATAAGAAAAGGAGAGGGAAAAATCACCTGGTTGCACACGCTGACACAAATGTATCGCCAAAGGCTGCAATTAAACCCAACCACCTTCTTCAATTCTCTGAAGTAAATTCTGTGCGCAGTCATGACTGTAGTGCCCCAGTGCATACAATCACTTTGTTAAATTCTCACAACTCTTGCAAATGCTAGTTAGTCTGCTAATTATTAACATTTTTCTATTATTGCAATACGCGTATGCATCAGTGTTTACTGTGCACACCATCTGCAGTTGATAACATACTTTGGTACTAAACTACCAAAAAAATAAAAAATTAAGACAATAGAAAGATCCCCAGTTAAATTACAAGAACAACATGAAGAATAATAAGAGAAAATGAACATCCCTACATCTTACATCTCTCTCTAGTCCTGCAGTAATTTCGTAAATAAAATCTTTTTTGTTTCACTTCTCATTCAGTGAAACTTCTACATTGGAGGTCGAGAGTGTAAAGTTAACATGACACGTGGAGCCACAGCAAATCCCCAGATTTAATTAAACTATTATTTGTCTTTGTGCCGTCACCTCATTCATATTCTAGAGTTGGCTTTGGACCATCTTCTTTAAATGTTTTAAAAATATCTTTGAACAGTTACTAATATGCATAAAACTATTTCATGTCACAGAAATGCCAGAATATTGTAAATCGTATGCTCTAACCCAAGTTTACAGAGTACAATAATGGGTAAGCGCTTTAAGGTTTGTAGTAAATCTCAGAGCTCCATGATAGACGGCATCAAGCATATGTAAAGATGATTGTGAAGACGTATGCATATGAATAACATCACTGTAATCCAGCACAGACAGAAAAGCGGAAGCAACAAGCCTCTTTCTCGCCTCTAAGGACAGCTGGGGCTTAAATCTAAAGTATAATCCTAATTTCAATTTGAGTTTTTTCACCAGTTGAAAGTGAAGTGTAAGAAGGAAATTATAATTGATGGCTCTCTAATTACATCACTGTGCAAAAGTCTTGAGCCACTCTTCATTTCTTTATATTTTGGTTGGAAAATATAGAAAGATGGAAATACAGTATACAGGGTATAAACAGAGTTTGTACAATTCTAACAAACTATGTATGACCACCATTATTCTCAACACAGCCTGAACTCTTAGAAAAGATTCTTGCCTGAAGACTGCTTCTTTAAGTCATCTTCAGGAAGAGTTCTCTGGGCTTCTTGCAGGACATTCAAAGCTTTTCTTTGGATGGATGACACTGTTTCAGTGAGGTTGAGGTCCGGCTCTGGGGAGTGTTCCATTGTGTGTTATTCTGTCCAGGTATGCTTTTACTGCATTGGCAGTGTGTTTGAGATCATTGTCACACTGATCAAAATACAATACTTTCATTAGTTCACAATTGCATTAACTTTGACAAGGTCCCCAATGCCACTGGCTGGAGCCCATTTCCAGCTGTCACTGGGCAAAAGGCAGGATACATCCTGGATAGGTCACCAGTTTAATCACATGGCCAACACAGAGAGGCAGACAACCTTTCACGCTCACAGCTGTGGTCAATTTAGAATCAATAAATAATCTAACACGCATGTCTTTGGCCTGTGGGAGGAAGTGGAGTATGAGGAGAGAACCCACAGTGGCACGGGGACAACATGCAAATTCCCAGAAGAGCTCCAGCCAGCCGATGGTTTAAAGAGGAATCCGATCAAATCCTTAAAGATCTCAAACAAACTCTACTGGAAAAAATAAAACTCAATATTCCATTAAATGTGTGCACAGCCAAGAAAAGACTTGCCAAAGCTAATAGATGATCTGATGATCGGTATCAGACATAAAAAAGTGGTATCATGCCATCCCTAGTTTGAACACCATTAGGCTAGATGACTATGACTCTAAATTTTAAGCTTAAATACTGCTTGAATATATTGAAAAAAATATATAAATCAGATTACATAGATACAAGCATACTCAATATGTAACATGAGGATATCAACGTTGCATATCATATTACCATGATCCCAATCATTAGGATGTACTTATATGGCAATCTTTAAAATATCACCAGCTTTTTACCACAGTGAAGGCGGGGGATGACAGCACCCCGCTGTGCTAAATAATGAGATTTTTATCCGATAACATGCCACACATTTGAAAGGACACTGTGTGCTGTAAGATGAAAGCTTGATCTGTGCACCAAAAAGATACTTTATATTTTAAGTCCACAGGTCAAACATACCCTATAGAGGGGGGGCGAGATGCCCATCACAGGCGCTCATTACTCTTAGTGAGTCAAGCTGAACAAATCCTGATGTCCTTTAATCACAAATTTGCTGATTTACTTTAATTGCGTATGGGTGAATACACAATTAAAACATGTGTGAGTGCATCAGCGTTTTTTCCTCTCAAGCCAATGTCTGCTGTAGCGTGTTGAAGGTGTGCAGTGATTTCAAGTGTGTGTGTGTGTGTGTGTGTGTGTGTGTGTGTGTGTGTGTGTGTGTGTGTGTGTGTGTGTGTGTGTGTGTGAAAAAGGATGTGAGACTGAAAATTGTTTGGGGAGCACATTGTGGATGAAATTGGATTTCATTTATTCAGAAGAAAGCATGTGTGTATTGTATTGTATGTAAAGCAATATGACATGTCTACATACCCTCTGAAATTCTCTTCCTCTAGGCCTGAAATGAAAACCCAGTAAATCATATTCATTTCACTTTCATTTTTCAACACTGTAACAAGTAACAAGCAAGGGGAAAACAAAATGCTATTCATTACAAGCTCATAGACAGGAGCAAAACTCCCACCTGCTGCTTTGAATCCAGTGCAAACTGGAAAATTTGAAAGCATCATAGAAGGCATGTTTACGTCATTTAGTCTTCGTATGAAAGCAGCACATCATTGATCAGCCAATAAAAATGAAACCCCTGACAGGTGAGGTGAATAGCGCTGATTCTTTTGTTACATTGTTGCATAACTGCTTCTGTATATTTGAACATTAAAACATTGAAACCTATGGTAGTAAAACTTACAAACCCTATAAGCAGCGCACAGCTGCTTTAAACCTGCAACCTGATCCACTTAAGAATTCGGTGAGGGGTTTGTTGACATTGCAGTTTACCAAAAAAATAAATAAACAAAAAGAAAATCCTTTAACATTTATTCTTTGTTAATATAGGAAAACAATGTGCTTGAGATGAGAAATGGGAAGACGATCTGACTCTTTCTGCAGAGCTTCCTCGGCATGCACACATAAATTGCCTTTCACATGGGAGCTTCTGAAGCTGTGCATTTGTTTGTCACTGCCAATGGGAGATTTCTGTCACAGTTTGATTGTAACAGCACAGAAGAAGCAGATTACAAGGGAGCAAGAGGCTGCTGGCTGAAGTGAACTCACTCTGTTGGAGTGTCTCACCCTGCTGGCAGGTTTAACTGATGATGCTCTGACAAGTTGACTAGTTAGTAAAAGTCTAAATTTTAGTAGTTAGAATGTTTTTTCAGCAGTAAGGCAATTTTACACAAAAATGCAAAGAATCTATTATCTCTGCTAGAAGTAACAGCTGGAGAGGGGCTGCCCTTTGTCACCGATTCTGTTCAGAATTTTATGGACAGAATTTCTAAGCGTAGCCAGGTGGTGGAAGGCTTCCACCTTGGTGGCCTCAGAATCTCATCTGTTTTTTGCAGATGATGCAGTCCTGTTGGCTTCATCAGGTGGTGGCCTCCAGCTCACAGTGGAACGGTTCGCAGCCAAGTGTGAAGCAGCTGGCATGAGAATTATAATCTCTAAGTCTGAGGCCATGGTCCTCAGCCGGAAAAAGGTGGACTGTCCACTCCGGCTCCGGGACGAGTTGCTGCCCCGGGTGGAGGAGTTCAAGTATCTCAGGGTCTTGTTCACAAGTGACAGGAAACGGGAGTGGGAGATTAACAGACGGATCTGGGCTGCATCTGCAGAGATGCGGACACTGCACCGGTCTGTGGTGGTGAAGAGGGACCTGAGCGTGAAAGCGAAGCTGTCGATTTATCAGTCAATCTACGTTCCTACCATCACCTATGGTCATGAGCTTTGGGTAGTGACTGATAGAAGAACAGAAATGAGCTTCCTCTGAAGGTTGGCTGGCCTCTCCCTTAGAAATTGCACTCCTCACCCTATCATTTGGGAGGGGCTCAAAGTAGAGCCGCTGCTCCTCCACATCAAAAGGAGCCAGATGAGGTGGTTCACGCATCTGACTAGGATGCCTCCTGGGCACCTCTTGGGTGAGGTGTTCTGGGCATGTCCTACCAGGATGAGAAGGACCTGGGGTAGATCCAGGACATGCTGGAGAGATTATATCTCCTGAGTGGGAATGCCTCGGTGTCCGCCCCCAGATGAGCTGGAGGAGGTGGCTGGGGAGAAGGAGGCCTGGGCTTTTCTGCTTAGACCGCTGCCCCTGCAACCCAGCCCTGGATAAGCAGAAGAAAACTGATGGATGGATCTTAAGCAGCTCATGAAAAGAGGATGACTTGCATTTTACTTTAAAGCAACTCTAATAACTTTGAGATACTCATGCACACAGGCAATGACACAGACACCAACAGCAGTGCAGGCCATCTGTAGACACTAAATTATCTGGTTAGCAGACAACACAGTTGAGGGAAAGAGAGCTAACAGAGGGCAGGGGCGGCATGAAAGAGGTGTGTGCAGTCAAACACACACACACACACATTGTAACTCCTCGCTGCACATTGCATATTCATCATGTAGTGGTTTTCAGATTTAGTGCATATAAATCAAGCACTAACATTACAACACTGATTATTATCATAAAAATAGTGTGCCCAGAAAATAATGTGCAGATTAAGTGGGAGATGTTCATTAACAAGTACACATTTCTGGTTTACTGAAAGTAACTTTTGTCTCAATTTGTGTAACAATGAATCTGAGTGTATAGACGCTGATAACAGAATATCACTGTGTCTGTGCATTACATGATTTTAAGGTGCTGCAGTGCTTCCTATTGAAATGGTACACCCAGGCAGCCACAATTTTAATGAGTAAAGTCATAGCGGCAGGCAGGGGGAAACATTTCGGTAGACCTAGTGTAATTTGTCAGTTGACTGACTTAATGAGGACACCTTATCTTTAAATTTTAACTATGTAAAGTAGGATAGTACTCCAGTATGGCACGTTCCTGTGTGAATAAGTGTAAAACCCAGTACAAAAGGTCTGCACAAGGACATTAGGACTCATACCACGTTTCCACTGACGAGGTGCTGGTGCTCGTGCCAGTTCCAATGAACCGTGAACCGCTTAAGAACGGGCTTCCGTTTCCACTGATCCTTTACGTATGAGTGTGGGCGGTCCCTCATCTGGAAACAGAAGCCAAAGGGCATAAATGTAGCAGAACACGCTCCCCTTTTGCAAACTTTATTTCTTGTGCTGCGAACATATTTTAAGGTCCAAACCAAACTACTGCAGCATCTGTGTGCGGCACAGAGGGAAACACAGACAACGGTTACGAGAAAGATGACAAGTACACATTTTGTGTCCTTTTATCTGTGACATGAACTGATACAAAGCAACAAGTTCAGCCTTAGGGCCAAACCTAATTCAGAGCTGTGAAAATCACAACGCTTTTCTCATGTAATACACACCATGCAGTGAAACAGCGGTAGAAAAACTTTACGTCGAGATGGCAGAGTCACGCCCTTCTGCTGCTTGCGTCACGTTCTTGGTTCCAGACCAGCTGGTTGGCAGTGCTGAACCCGTTTTGTTTGTTTTTTTGACCGAGCGAGTTCACGGTGGACTTTTAATTGTCGCTGTTTGGTTGAGTTTTGGCATCAAGACTTCTTGTTTAAGTTTAGAGAAAGAACAGATTTTTGGTTGAAATAAAAATCTATTTCAGATGTTGAGGGGCTTCTATTGATGTCTGTTCTCTTTCCTTGTATGTTGAAATGGGCCACGATAAAACATCTGTATATGGCAGCAGGGAAAAATACCACACTAAATTATTTTGATCATTGCCTCATCATTGCCGTAGTAGTACTCATTTAGTAGTAATCATATGCTTAATATCAAACCACCTGATTCATTTGGACTTCAGTCTACCTACTTTTATGAGTTTGGGTGGATGAGTCATCATTTTTGGAAGGAATCCTCTAAAAATCTAAAGAACACCAAAGCTAAAAAAAAAAAAAAACATTTGATAGATAGCACGTGTACACCCACAGGACACAGCGAATGTTTCATAATGATAGCGATGATGAATGGACACATCACTTTACCTATTATAAGTGGCATATTAACTCATGCATACAGTAGGCACAAACAAACACACAGAGCAGACTAGTGCTGTGTCCATTTATCAGCCACCTAATTACTGAACTCATTAATCGCGAGTACGTGTTTAAAGAAATACATTGTTTATTAGAGCTGCAGCCAATAGGACTGCACTGGTGACAGCCGGGGATGATGGAGAGAAGGCGAGTGCAGTGGAGGTTGGTGACACGTCCATGAATCAGTTTCACATCCTCTTCCGAATGGTGCATGTACTAGCTTTAAAATGCAAGTCCATTCACAGGGAGTGGAGTCTGGAACAGTATATCCTTCAGTAAGATGATTTTGTTCTCATATACAAATGCTTTAATAAAATAAAGGATTACACTACATGCACAGCAAAAACTGTAGGAAATACAACTAACTTACTAGTTGCTAGTTTACTGGGGAAATTCTGCTGGCAATCGCCAAATCAGTGAACATTTTGGTCATTTTAAAAAGCTTGTTTTTGTTGACTAAGACTCCTTCCAGCTCTAACATCATAATACAGCAGTATTGCTGTTGCTCACTATGCAGCAGCAATACTGATGTGGATGTATGTCTTTTTTTTTTTTTTTTTTTTTTTTTTTTTTAAGCCTGTCATGTCTGGTAGATCTTGCAAGCAGAACTGTGATCTGAATGCGTTGTTGTGCCAAACATATTTGCTATTTCAAGATGAGCTCTATAGGTTCTCAATAGGCTCTTCTTGTTGATGTTTTAACCCTTTATTTTATTTATCTGAGTTATTTTTCCACATACTATGTAACAGCCAGAGCTGACAGGCTGAAGAAGAGGAAAATAAAGAGAAGAGAAAGGGAGAGAGAAAGGGAGCAAAAAAAAAAAGGGGAAAGAGCACAAGTCTATTAATCAGATACTTCATCACTTTAACATATAAAAAAATACTATCAATACTAGCAAAAATAAATTTGTGTGTGAAAAACAAAACTAACAAAGCATGTTACGCACACCAACAATTTTGTTGAGTTGTGATTGAGTGGGCGTTTGTGTCTGTGTCATGTTTGTGTCTGTGTCATGTTTGTGTCTGTGTCATGGAACGTACTTACCAATGAGGGCAAAACGCTGCAGCTCCACCCATCAGAAGCCAGAGGCAGGTACGGAAAGCCCCCGGAAACCCAGGCCACCAGCAGCCCACCAAGAGCCAGGAAGACCCCCGGCCACTCAGTCCAAAGACAACCGCACACCTACCCCAGCAGACGGGAGAGGGTGGTCTCAGACGGAGCCCCCCCCAGTCGAGGAGCAAGGGCTCCAGGGAACCCAAGGCGATGAGAAGCCAGCCCCCCCCCAGCGGCCAGCCCCCTGCACTGGCCGGCGGCAGGGCCCCCGGGCCCCCGGGCCCACGGCACCCAAGGACCGCCCGCCCCCCCCCAGAGCCCCCCCCCACGCCGAAGAAGCCAACGCAGCCCCGCACCGCACCCCCAAGGGGGGCAGGCCAGCACCCACGCCAGAACACCCAGCCCCACCCAGGAACCCCGAGGCACCCCCATCCCAGGGGGGTAGGGGGGAGGAGGCAACCAGCAAGGAGCGGCCAGGAGGCAAGGCACAAGGCCCAGACCCAGGTCCAGCCATACATACAAACACACCCACACACCCGTGTACACATTTATACACAGATACTCATACATGCCCATACATACTTACCCACACACAGATATGCCATACATACACATTCACTCACCCACCCATACTCACGGAGACGGTGACAAATACACAAAGACACACATTCATCCATAGCTACCCACCCTCTGAAGGCGGGGCAAGTGGAAACCACCCCAGGGCCAACAGCGACCCCAGGACGCCACCAGCCCGGGCCCCAAGGAACCACCCGACCCCTACCCTGGGCGAGACGCAAGAAATCGGGGTGTAAGATGACCCATCCACCCCTCCTCCTCCCCAACTTGTAGGTCTATGTGTTAATGTTTGTGAGTGAATGAGGTGTATAGGGTGCAGTTAAAATTGAGGGGACAGTTATGCCACAAGCACCAACTGTTGGTCGTCAGCGCTTGCCCACACTGCCCCCCCAAAACCCTCCATGTCTAAAGTGCAAATAAAATTTGGGGACAGACAGTGACGAGGATCCGAGTGGGGCCACCTCAGCGGCCCCACCTCATCAACCTCTGAGTAACATGCCTGCCCCAAAGGTCCTATGTGTATCAGGTTGTAAGTGTGTATTTGTTGTGAGTTATAATGACTAAAGTGCAATTAAAACAGAGAGGCAAGTGGTGGTGCAGCTCTCCACGTGGCCTCTCCATCCTACATCTGTGAGTGATGTGTATTCTGTGTGTGTGTGTGTGTGTTTGTGTATGGGGAGGGGGAGGGGGGGGTGCATATGACCAGGAAGAATCCTGGAAGAAGAGAGCCAGCTGTCCGCTGGCTCAATAGGCACCCCGACCTCCCACACCCCAGCACAGGGCAGGGGGAGGTGAGCCCGGGGCCGCGGTGACAGCATCCCGGAGCACTGCAGCACCCGAGGTTGGCGCCCTCGCCCCCACTGCAGAGGTGCATCTGCGCTGTATGTTAGTGTAGTAAACTGTAGCATTGTAAGTGACGTAAACATATTGCTGAGTGCAGAAAGAAAAAAGACGTGTAAAAAGTGACCTAAGTGACATAAGAATGAAATTAGATGAGGGGAAAACAAAACAGAACAAACAAACCAACAAACGATCACGGTACTATGCTGACTCGTCGGCGTTAATGGTACTACTTAGACAGATTTAGACTATTTAATGGTACTGTTTAGATGGTTGAAAAAAAAAACTCAGAAAAGAACGTTAATATGGACACAGATCACCTGATCGATCAGCAGAGCCATGGCGTGGTGTTTTTGTCTCGGTAAAGCTGTCCGTTCACATACAGTTTGTCCACGGCGATGACAGCCCGGGAGCCTCCCTGCATGAACTTCTTCCGGATGGGGAACAGGGCCTTGCGTCGCTCCAGAATCTCCTTTGGAAACTGGTCGTTGACGCTGAAGTCCGTCCCTCTCAGCTCCCGGCCGCGGCTCTTCACCAGCTCTTTTTCTTTGAAGTGTTCGAATTTGGCCACGATCGGTCTGGGTCTGCGTGCTCCGGGTCGCTTCCCTCCCAGGCGGTGGACTCTATGGAAGGCGATGGTCTTCACGGCGTCCTCCGGGAGCTTCAGGTGAGTTTGGATAAATTCCTTCACTGTAGCCTCCAGGTCCTCCTCTGCCTTCTCCGGGATACCTGAAAACACAAGATTTTCTCTCATGCTGCGGGCCTGAAGCTCGATAATCGATTCTTTAATTTTCTTATTTTCTTCTGAGAGCCGGGTCGTTTCCTCGGTGAGGGAATTCACCGACTCTCTGAGGACAGCGTTTTCAGCAGCCAGTGTTTCCACCTGATGCTGGCTGAACTCGACTGACTCCCGCAGGGCCTGAAACTCCTTGTGGAGGATTTCAACCAGGGCCAAGCGGGCGTCAAAGCTGGACAATTTGTTATTAATGGACTCCAGAATGTCCACAATATTGGTGGTGGGTGGCGAAGTTGCCTCTGGGGAATCTTCTGGGCGGCTTCTTTTTGTGGACGGCGTTCCTTTGCTGGTGGAGGGAGTCGGCGTCTTGTCTGTTTTCCCCATGACGACTCGCTCAAAACACCCGTCGATGTACCGCAGCAAACTATCCAGGTCCTCTTCACCGTCCTCCAGATTGTTGAAAATAATTTAAGTTAGGCTAAGAAACTACCTATATTTTTTAGTTTTAAGCCTGTCTAGTTATAAATTGGCGAAAAAAAAAGGCTAATCACGCAAATGTTTGCTGATAGAGTCACGCCGCCATTAACGATACTGCCGAGATTCACAAAGTCTCGCGTGACTACAGCATAGTCTCCGTCTCTACAGCATAGTCTCCGTCTCTGTGGATGTATGTCTAGTACTGAATGTCAAATATCATCTTGCTTTTAAAGGGGTGGATAAACACTTTGGAAAATATGGTTGTTTGCTCACTCCGAGTGTGAGTGGAAAAGACTGATAATGATGTCGTGTTTATGTTTCAAGGCCAGAAGGAAATAAGATTACATCAGGAAATAGACTGGGAGAAACACCTACTATGACTCCACCCAAAGCTCAGAGTCTACGAATACTAGAGCTGTCCCATTGCATCATTCATGATAATAATGATTTAAAATTTTACTTGACAAAAACGTCACATCACAATATCAATGACAGAGTGCACCATGCTTTTACATTCCCTAGAGGGCACAAAAACGAGGCCAGACATGTCTGACAGTAGGTGTCGCATCAGTAAAAAGCAGCTACTTCAACAACCTCTAACAAAGCACAATGTTTAGAAAATACAAAAGAAAACTTCCTGTTGAAGGTGGAAACAACAAACTCGTTTCACCCTTTGAGGTAAAAACATACCATTAGGTAAAACCAGGCTACAAGGTGAAGTAGAAACGACTCAACTGAGTGTCGCTGGGGCACTGGCTGCTTAGACTCCATATAACAGTAAGTGGTTGATTGAAGGTTCTGCTGTAGTCACATGGTGTTATAGCTATAGTTTAAAAGCATGACCCAAGTTACAACATTCCAGGTAGAAAATATGTTTCAATTTATTTATTTTTTTTACTTCACACTTTTATTATACTTCTACTTAAAATTTCCATTGAAAATACCACCTAGGCTACCTTTGTGCTTTCATTTAATTTATGCTGTGATGGTGTATAAGGCCGTGTCAGTACTATTGTACTATAATACTGCTGCTGCTAGTACTTTCATAGAGCCACACTTTCAATTAGGTATTCTGTCATTAATGTCAGTGGCTCATTGAAAAATAGGGATATAATTTTGAGGCTTTATTGCCCATTGTTAAACCATACAAGTGTGTGTGTGTGTGTGTGTGTGTGTGTGTGTGTTTTCTGGAAGAAAGTGGAAAATAAACATGTTCTTTGCAGTAAAAAAAATAAAAAAATACTCTCAGGGTAAACTATCAAAACATTTACAGTCAGATGATGATGTGAGTGTGCTACTTTCAGCTTTAATAAAATGGTTTGGCAAAAGCATTAAATTACCTATTCAGGAATTGCAGACATTTTTATACATAGACCCCTTTTTTTAACGGGCTCAAAAGTAATTTGCCAAATTAGCACAATTTTAAATATAAAGATTTTTTTTAATACTTGGATAAAAAAATCCTTTGGAGTTAATAACTCTCAGAAGTCTAATACACATGGATGTCACCAAATGCAGCGTTTCATCTCGTGAGATGCTGCCAGACCTTTACTGCTACCGCTTTCAGTTGATGCTTGTTTTTGAGTTTTTCTCTGCGATCCGCTTTGTCTTCAGTAACTGTAGAAATTGGGTCAAGATCTGGTGACTGACTTGGCCATTGAAGATTATCCCATTTATTTGCCTTGAGAAACTCTGGGTTGCTTTTGCACTCTTTGGTTTTTCAGCCTAATAATGGCCTCCATCACCTGCATCAACTTCTCTTTGGACCTTATGAGAGTTCTAGTGAACAGCTACCAAATTCAAGTTCAACACTTGGTATCAGCTGCTAATTCTGTCATGAGTACAGGCCTCACCCAGCCATGAAACAGCTCATCAGTCAGGTACTTCTGTGAAACCCCTTTGAATTAAAGCTCAAAGTCCCACTTCAATAACATCTTGATTTAAAACCCACTGTGATGGTGTCTAGAAGCAGAATTACAAAAATGTTGTCCTTTCCCAAACACTCACTACTTCAACACCTAATTAAGTTCTGAATAACCAGCTGCATACTGCAGGTACAAATAATACAAATTGTTTGTATTAGTCAGTGGTGCCACATTAAATTCCTCCTGAGACTTCTGAATTAACACAACACACAGCAATGCAAAAAAAAAACAAGAAATACACACATTTCTGCTTTCACATTTCTTTTTTTACCTGACTGTGATTGACTGCAATTATTTGCATTCAGCTTAATGTCAGAAGGCTCTCCAAAACAGTGCTTTCCAAGAGCCTGCATGATGTAAGTTTTGCTTCACTCTTCACCCACCTTTCTTTCTCCATGATCACCTCCATCTCTCTCATTACATTGCACTCTCATTCCTGCCCTCCCGCTTTTCTTGCTGCAGGCGTGAATGCTGTTATGGCAGACGTAGGTGGCACACCTTTTCCTGCTGACAGCAGATTGATAAGCGAGGATGAAAAGAAAAGAAAAGAAAGGAAGAGTGGATGGAAGAGCCAAAAAAAGGAAAGGATTTGAGGGATAAGGCTTTTAAATTTGACCTTTTCTTGATGATAAACATACTTGACTTTCACACTATATGGTTATATAAGGTATGCAACGAGGGACGGTGCATAAATAAAGGCATTGACAGTGCCTTGGTGTAGAGAGCAGTGAACAGAACTTATGTAATAAATCATCACATGTGGACAATGTCAAGTAGAGTGATGGGTGTCCTCAGTGTCTTTATAAGTAAATGATATGGTATAACACTGACAGTGTGCAGCATTTCATTGTGAGATTGTGACTTGCACTGTGGGAAGGAGCTTGATGCATTTGTTTTTCCTCCTTCCCTGGTCGTCGTGTTTGTAAAAGGCTTCATGCAGAATTATTGAATATAATGAAAACTATTAGATTAGCCATGATCTAATTATAAAGTTTTTCCATTATCTTTCCAAAACATTACAGGATTAGAATACGCTGTTCCCACAGCTGCCAGACTCCAGCAGCTATTATTAATTACTCTGTATGCAACCACATTGTGTTACGGACCTTTGGAGAATTGTAAACACTTAAAATACATTTGTGTGTTAAAGATTTTTACTAAAAATGTAGACACAAGAAAGCTGTTGCTATGAGATTTTGGTCATTTCAAATATTATGGCCTTTATGACTTCTTTGGGTAAAGGGTGGGTGGACATCTTTCCAGTTTCTGTTACAGAGCAGTGACTATGGGACTGTCCTCTACGTGCCCAACTTAAACATCCATTTTCTTCCACTTGCAGGGCTGTCATGCCATACTCACATTCACATCTAATTTAGAATATCCCCACTAACTACATGTCTTTGGACTGTAGGAGGTAACCCACGCAGACACAGGGAGAACATGCAAACACAGAAAGACCACGGCCAGATGGTGGATTCAGAGCCAGGACCTGCTTGCTGTGAGACAACAGTGCTGCCCGCTGACTTAAACACTTCTCACAAAAATCCAGCATAATCCTGATTTCATAACAGGTAATGTTCTGTTGTTCTTTAAGTTTTTTTCCACAATAAATTTAATACACCGGGATGTCTAAAATGATAAAATGCTTCTATGAGAAACTGGTTTAAGTACGTTGAATTTTCCTCTTCATTTTTTATTCTGCTGACAGAAATGGGGCACTGCACAAAATTAGGCTTATGTATAAGTTTAATCTGTTCACTCATGCTTCAGCTCTACTCTTTGGTGACACTGTGTTCTTTGTAGCTTTAGTGCTTTAAAAAATAAATAAATCACTTAATTCCTATTTCAGTGTCACTGTCTTGTGCAAAGAACTGTTCATATTCTCTCAATCAGCTCTTAATCCCCTTTTTTTTTTTTTTTTTTTTTTTTACATTTATTGTAATTTGTCTTAAAAAGTTAAAATCTGAGGTAAATGTCTAAAATACCAAGTCAATTTGAATTTGTGAAATTAAAGTCAGCATTTCTTTTGACTTTCACCTACCATAAGAACTACATATCACAAAAGGTAACCAACTATACATTTTTTTTTACTGGCAGGAACATGCCTCAGTAGAAAGTGGACAACATTAGAACAAAATGTGAGCCTCATGTCGTACTTTCATTCACACTTCATGCTCTCAAGGGTATTTTTGTTCTCGCTGTTCATGGAATATTCATACCTTTTTGAATATAATGTCAAAATCACTGCACATTTGAACACAACAGTTTGATTAGTCACATCAGTATATATAGATTGAAACTTAAAAATGCAATGACATTTCCTACTTTTATATAGTAGGTTACAAATATAGTTGAAATTTGGAGACAATTATGAATTCATACTTAATTCCCTGTCAAGCTCAGCTGTGCGGCAGGCAGGAGATGGACCCACAATGGAAGACTCAGAACACGGGACACAACTGAAAAGCAGCTTTATGACTGTTCATTAATTCAAAAACTCAAGCAGGTCAGGTACAACTACACACTAAGAAAGCCCACACAGCCACATGAGGTGACAATGTCCCAACAGACAGCTGAAGGAAAACAGACAATATATACACAGGGGTAACGAGGAGAGAGTGGGAACAGCTGGGAGGGACAGGTGAACAGAATGACACTAACGAGACAAGAGGAAGCAAAACTGAACACAACACGCACGGAACAGGAGACTAGGAAAATAAAACAGGAAGTGAGTAAACAGGAAGACAGAAACGCTAACTTGACATACAGTAGGGAGGCAGGCACACTGAGGGAATCTGAACACATGAATAATCCTAAAACCTGACACAAGAGGGAGGAAACACTGAGGGGGAAACACAGCGAGAACAAAACTCTAAGGCCACTGGGAACCTAAAGAACCAACTAAGAATACCTGAGGAAAACTCATGAAACAATGCAAACATGAACTAGGAAGAAATTAATGCACTGCAGAATACATGAAAGGAATAAATGTTAAATGAACCAAGGATCACAAAGAGAAATAACTAAACTAACCTTGAAAAGGTCCACAAACTCAGAAACACTGTGTCACTGATCCAGTGTTAGGGTTGAGGTTAGGAATCTAGTTAGTTCATGGTAAGCAGCTAGGCAATGCATTGTGCCGATGAATGCCCTCACAAAACTCACAGAACTCGGCTGTGTGTGTTTGTGTGTAGGAGATGTGGCAAATGAAAATAAGACCACGGCTGCGAGGAGAAGCACCCCTTGCATTTATTTTGTGAGTCTGTGCAGCAGCCAGAGAAAATAAGATTGGTGCATCCTGAGGAGAGGGTTATTTAGTAGTACCACCTGTGAGTGTGTGTGTGTGTGTGTGTGTGTGTGTGTGTGTGTGTGTGTGTGTGTGGACATATGATTTGATTCAGGACTTCTCCAAATGCTAAGATGCCCCCTCTGACTTAAGAGGTTTGGAGAGTAGCTGGCTACACTAAGGCTGTCGCGCACGCTGTCAACTAAACTGGGGGTACCACTAAATAAGAGTGATTTATCACTGGCCTGTTTCACACATACATGCGCAGATACACACACACACACACACGCACACACACACAGCTAGCTGGTTTTCATGCTCTCTCCTGTTTTCTGTCACCACTTCCACACACACAAACACACAAGAACCATTAAGCTGTATCTTCTTCTCCCAGTGGTGTATTGCTCTGCTGAATACATATGTGTGTTTGTTTAGAGAGGGATCAATGGATGGGTTAGCTCTAATACAAAGGGGTCTGGAGGGAGGAAGACTAAGATGGAAGGATGAGGGGAGACTGAAAAGGAGAAGGGGATAGAGGGATTTAAAGTCCTGGCAGGCCTGAGATAAAAGAGTGTTCTTAGCTACCACTTCCTTTTCTCATCTCTTCTTTGTCTGCATCCCTTTTTTCTTCTTGACCTTCTCAAGTTATTTTTCTGTGGTTTTGCACCCATGTTTTTCATTCTCATTATATCCTAATTTCTCTTTGTGTCATCCTGCTGACTTTCCCACTGTGCTTACACTGTTTGTAATTTGTTTAATAAAAGATATTTTGTTATCATGACAAATCTACCACAAAATACTGTACAAGAAGTGGGAAAAAAGTGCCTGTTTCTCACCTAATGTGCACTTTTGATGAATAGAATAGCAGAACTGCTTTAACCTGGGTCATCTTCCACTGAGGCAGAGGTGGGGTGTTAATCATTGGAAAAGATAGCTTTATCGAATGCCCTCTTTGCCCCTCTGCTTCCAATGCTCTTGCATGGGTGTTACACTCTCTGCATCTACTAGTATGCAAGGGTTTGCTTGGCTCGGTGCAGACATCCACATGCATTCCAATTTTTGCGATCAAGCAGATCTGTGAGTAAGACACTACACTACAGTCCATCAACTATGCATGTGTCCTTCAGGAAAAAGGTATAAAGGAATGACTGCTTGTCCACGGTGTCTGCAGTTCTCTGCATTATCCCCATCTTATACAGTACTCATGAGGCAGACCACACCCATCCTTGAATATGGCCTTCATTTTAATCTCAACTGCAAACCAAGTTTAGTGATAAAATCTCTCCACAGAAATATAGATATGTAAGCAAAAGTTTATGTATTTGTAACTTCTGCAAATCAGCACTACAGTAAGTGTCTCCAGGACCACATTTTGCTATGATGACGTGCAGTCAGACACATAAATAACGTGAAAATAATTCCACCCAAGTTGCTGCAGCTGGTAAAAACAACCTTTCAGGGGTCACGTGATTAGATTGGATGTTTTTGCTAATATTACTGATTGTCTGTCATGATTGAATTAATTCAGAACTCCATGCATTTAAAATGTATTTTGTTGCCAATGTACTCCACTTTGTCAAAGTATAATTAATTAAATTTTAAAACTTTAGGGCTCACCAAAGTATTAAATTAAATCCTGAGGATTATTTCTCAAACAGGGAACACAGAGATAACAGAAAACCCTCAAAGTCAACCCAGAATGTATATTTAGTGTAAATGCATTCATTTTCTAAGCACTATAATTCATATCTTTCAGTCATTCATTTTTTGAGGTATTTTAGCACTCATATTTGTTGTTCTCTCCTAGTTAAGGCTCAGTCACAGTGGTGAAGACAGTGGTTGGAGCCCACAGCATAACCACAATTATTGAGACCACGTGCAATAAAGTTGCCTTTAAAATAGTCCCTTTAAAAACAGGGACCAGATCTCTGACCACTTCAAACTGATTCTGCTGCAGCAAAAATGGGAGAATTACACTAAGAGCAGCGTAAATGTGCAACTCAATTATGAGGGTGTGAGTAATACACTGACAGAATGAAACAGTGTAAGTGCAGGTTTTACACACATGCTCTCTCAGTTCAGATAAATGAGAGGAGGCTGAAGAAGAATCAAGAAGAATATGTTTATGACACCAGGGTGAACTCTTCTGTTAGAAATTGCCGGGGACTGCGTGGACCTGAGGACGGAGGCTCAGGTGGAGAGCAGTTTTATCCAGAGATAAATATAAAGCAGCATGCCACCCCTCATCAAAACCAACTGTTTTCTTGGGAATCTACTGTAGTGTAAAATTTATGAATTCTTTGTTTAGACTGACAACATTTTGTACTGTTGCATTTTGATATTATCTCAAATTAAATTGGTTGCGGTGTGACTGAGGCCTAAGGTTTTTTTATTTCATTCTCTTGAGTTGTCTACAAAACGCAGCACTGGAAAACTCCCATCAGTGTACCACACAGACTGGCCCTTTATGCAGATCACAGAGGGAGTATCCACTCCCCTCATCCTTCCTTATTTGATTCTGATCACGGCCAGTTTCCCTCTTAATCTGCTGCTGGGCCTCTTTTTTCTACTGTCCGTCCTCTCCATCCTTTCACCCTCCTTCACACCATCTCACCTTCCCTTTGATCTTCCTCGTATTGTCCTCCTCTTATCTTTCCATTTTACTTTACTAACCTAATTTTCTCTTCACTTTTATATGCCTTCACTCCCTTTTTGGTGGTTTCTCATCCATTTGTCTGAAGTGACCCCTATCTGCTCCCTCCCTCCAGTGCGCCTGCTTTGCTTTCTTTTCGTGCTTTTTATTTTCATCCATCTGCCAACCCTCATCTTTTCCTTCTCCTTATGCACCCTTTATTTTCTCCCCCATTACCCATGTCTATTTATTTATTCATCTATTTGGAGGCATTTATCCGCCATCAGTGCCGCATTTGACATTTAACTATTTGAATTTTGTTCTCAAATTCAGTCGCTCTTTTGCTCTTCCTTCTCCCTCTCTACTGAGCTCTACCTTACCCTCCTGTTATCTCTCCATCTACCACTTTATCTAATAGTACTCATCTGCCATCACTTTTACCATTCGACACCCTTTCACCTTGTCCTGATTCAATCTACCCTGCTCTAGCTCCACTCTCCCTCTTTTCTTTCATCCATCTTTTCTATATCTCTCAATTTATCTCCATCAGTCCATTTTTTTTAGGGTTGTCAGACATTAGAATGAAGCTGAAAATATGTTTTCATTTAATTTCATCTGTTCTATTGATCAGCATCTCATCAAATGTACAATTCTCTTGTGCAATGTGCAAGAATGTAAGAAGTCTTAAAAAAAAACTTAATATAACTATAACATAATCAGAAGATGCAAAATATAAAAGGAGGAGGCTGGATTAATGTGAAATTAGTTCAGATTTTTTTTTTAAAGGAGATATTAACTAATAATAAATAAGTAAAATAAATAAATAAATAAAAATAAAAACAAAGGAATTCAGATCTCAGGTTTCCATCTATTATTGGTGACATAAAGAGCCTGTTTAAACATCCTCATAATGATCATGCTTCTGAATTTCTGAATGTCAGCCACTCCATGTGGTGGCACGGTGATGCAGTGGTTATTACTGTTGCTTCACAGTAAGAAGGTTTCAAATCCAGTCTGGGGCCTTTCCCTGTGGAGTGTGCATGTTCTCCTGATGTCTGCATGGCTTCTCTCCAAGTACTCCGGCTTCCTTCCGCAGTTCAAAGACATGCATGAGGTTAACTGGAGATTCTAAATTGGCCAAAGGTGTGAATGTGTCGTCTGTCTCTGTGTGTCAGCCCCGTGACAGACCTAACTAACCTGTTTAGGATTTGCCCTGCCTCTCATCCAAACAGCTAGGATAGGCTCAACCCCACAGCCCTGAATTGGATAAGTGGAAGAGGATGGATGGATGGATGGATGGATGGATGGATGGATGGATGGATGGATGGATGGATGGATGGATAGACTGTTTAGCTTTTAGCATTTTCACACTTTAAACAAATCTACTACTGTTGCACAGACAAAAACCGCTCCAGTTACTTTTGATACTGAACAAAATCTAAATCAGATCAGTAGAAGTTCTAGTAAACTATAAAAAGACAGATTTATGGACAGTTACCCTCAGTCAGTATATTTATAAACATCAACAAAATGGTCAGCAATGTAATTTTATATTTTCTGTAAATATGCATGAATTTTTCCATCTTAAGACATAAACGAGATCATTTATGTTTAAGACATCCACACTGAAACATCTCTGCAAAATCTTAGGAATTATGATATTCTGCTCTATGAACACTATATTTCAATGATAAAAAGGATGCTGGAGTCCATACATTTGCATATGGAGTCACCGGCTACTCTTGAATTTACTGCTGTGGAGGTATTTTCATCTCATCTATACAGATGGCTCCTTAGAGCAGAGAGAGAGGGGCAGCCTATTTTCTTTCTCCATCTTTTTACCATGTAATTGTCCTCCAGGACACCTAGGCACACACACACACACACACACACACACACACACACACACACACACACACACACACACACACACACACACGAGGTATAATGTCATCACAGGCTATCATCTATGGTCAGATCACTCTAATCTCTGTCCAAATTTATCAAGGACACTGAGACATTTACACACACACACACACACACACACACACACACACACACACACACACACACACACACACACACGCACATGCACATCCAAACACAAAAATATTTAAAACCGTGCTTTCAGCCATGCATAATTGTGGTGTTTTATTCCTCATGATACAAATTCAGAAATATTGGGTATGACATTGTTTAGTCTAATCCTCACATATGAATTAAACACAGCACTAGTGGCCTCTTTCTGACAACTCCATATGCACACTGCTGTCAGTGATGTTGACTTTACACACAGCCTTATGCTGGGTTCAGACTACATGACATTAACATTACTTAAACAAGCAGCAGTTGGCATAATGTAACAGGACTTCACACCATTTTAAACTGCCAGGTTGTCTCAGTTATTCATACTGATCCACTTCAGTTGCATACATGTACTGTATGTAGCACTTTCCTCTTTTCTTACATGGGAAACTCGAAAATCCAAATATTAACCTGAATGTCTGGCTAGTGTTTACGTACTAGCCATGCAAACATAGAAGTCCCTGACTCTCTGCAGAACCTCGATAAAAGACAATTGTTCTTAAAAAATTGTTTCCTTAAATAATAATAACAATAATAACACACAAAACCGCACTTATTGTGTTTTTGTTTGGTTGTTTTTGTTAAAAAAGACTCTTGTTTGAAAATAAATTTAACATTATTATTGTAGTGACATGCAGAGAATGAAACAAATCAAAAACAAAGTTTTAAAATGGACATAAAATGATTTACCGCCCAAAATAATATCTTTCTCTGAATATTTTTTAACTACTTTAAAGCAGCTATTGAAAACACTTCTTCATTAACAGCAGTGACAACACTTACAGTACATAAAAAAGAGGCATAGAGCCACACTTGCCTGAAGCTGGATTTCATTATTTCTTCCACACACATGCACAAATGTACACACACTGCCAACGGTATTGTGGAAAAGGATCAGCTGTTCTGACATCTGTGTAGCTTTCTATTAGATCAGCCTAACCATGTTCTGGGGGTTTCTCTCTGTTTATTTGTGTGTGTGTGTGTGTGTGTGTGTGTGTGTGTGTGTGTGTGTGTGTGTGTGTGTGTGTGTGGTGTGTGTGTGTGTGTGTGTGTGTGTGTGTGTGTAATGGAGAGAGAGTAAATAAATTATGGCATCTGATGACAAAATATGAGGAGAAAAGTGACAAAATGACAAAAATAATATAAGAGCAGGTGTCTCTGCAGACGGTCATGGCAAAGATTAGGTGCAAGTGTACACACACACAAACACTCTGCGACAGGTCACACATGTTCAGAAACACCAGGGATGTCAGTAGTGTGATTATTTGTGTTCTGCATGCTAGTACACATGATTCATAATTTGCTGGGGTTCATATTTTTTAATGTGTGTCTGAGTGTGTATGTGCGCTGTACAGGTTCCTTCCCAGAGCACACTGATGTGGTGCAATTTCAGAAGAAATGTAAAAAGCACTGCTGTATTATAAGGATAACGTATGTATACATTTTCTCATTTAACAGAAACACGGTGAGCAGATTCTCTTTATCGCCGTTCTTTCTTTTGGAGGACAGGATTGTTCGCCTTTGTTTAAGTCGTGTTTACCTAATAATGCCCTTTGTTTTCTCATTCAAACATTTTCAGTTTCGCTTTTCTGTGCTTTGGTGCTGTGATTGACTTCTTATTGTTATTAATTGAGTTATTCAACTTGTATGATTACACTGTCACTGATGGATTGATAAGCAGTGACAAGCGGAATTTCTATGACCACACGGCAAATATGCTTTTGGTCCTGTGCCAAAAGAGCTCTGATCCACCAAGATTCTACAAGACCCCTGAAGGTGCCCTGTGGTATCTGGCAGTAATACTAAAGGCTCAGAGCCCTTTAAATCCTGTGAGTTGTGAGGTAAAGCTGCTGGAGACCAGATTTCTACCAAACAGTATCCTGTTTCCAGTTTGGCACTCTTTGGACCATTGCCAACTGGACCTTGTCAAAGTCATTTATGTATTTGCACCTGCCTACAATTACTGTGCCCAACACATGGACTATAAGAAACCACTGTTTACTTTATATCACCCTTCAATAGTGACGCTTTGTTGTTATGAGACAGTTGAGGATTTTCACATATCAGTCTCAGGATCTAGCAGATCGACCGGCCAAAAACATGAAACAGACATTTGTGATTTAAAAAAGGATAAATGCTTTGAAAACATGATTTTTCCACCAGTGCCAACTTTAGGGTGAACTTTGTGGTTCCCAGTAAATGCTTCTGCAAAACATTTTCTCAAGAACAATGTTAAAGGATTTTTAGACATCTGAAATTTGGTTATTTGCGCATCCAGTACTTTGATTTGTAACCAAAATAGCAGTGACTAAAATAGCAGTTTATTTTCAATATTACGAAGGAGATATTAAGCTTTGAGTACTTCTGTCCCTGAGTACAATCACATACAGCTGTGAACACAAAGAGAAGAACTCTCAAGATGTAATTCAAGTGCAGAATTTTAGCTGTAATTCAAGGGATTTAACAAACTTTTTGCTTTACTGGTTACCTGCCATTTTTATACATACAAAATATATACAAAATTGATGGAATTATGAATGCAGAAAGGTACCATCAGATTTTGATACACCCATGCAATGCCATCTGGAAAGTGTCTGATTGGAAGCAACTTCATTTTTTAACATCACAGTGATCCCAGACACACTGCCAGTGCAGTAAAAGCATACCTGGATAGAAAACACACACACACACACACAATGTAACACTATCACTAAAGTGGTTCAGGTTGTATCTCTCAAGTCACACTCAGTTCATCCAATTCAAAACTGTCACATCCCAGCCATCCCCACTTAGCATGGGTGTTCCCCAGTGTTCTGTTTTGGAGCCACTGCTATTTATTATCTATCTTCTTCCCCTTCAAATAGTTTAATATCCATCTTCATTGCTATGCAGATGACACCGACTTCTATGTCTCAACCACCCCAAACTCCACCCTTCCACCTCCACTTTCTGATTCAGAGCCCACATTAATAACATCACCCAGTCTGAGAGAAGAGCTAGAAAGGTAACAGTGGTCACTCGGGGCAGTGACCCCCACACTGAGAGAGAGGCTCCAGTAGATTCCAGGAACAACATCCAATATCTCTGTGCAGAAGCACGCAGTTCTAGGAATACCTAAGATACTGCTCAGGATGCTTAAGTTCCCAGGCCGAGGACAGAAGAAGGACAAAGACTGCCTGCAGAACAAGTAGGGCCCCATACCCAGAGAAGGTTGATGGTTGATGGCTAAAATCATATTATATATATATATATATATATATATTGACATTAAGGTGTACAGGCAGGTAAAACTGACAAACAAAAATGCTGCACAGACTAAAATAGTCCTAGTCTAATTTCACCTTGTAAAGCAACAATTTTCTTGCATGTACGTGTGGCCACTGCCTAGGGAGACTTTAAATGCTGCAAAGCCTCTAAGGGAGCCTTGGTTCTGTAGTGTAATACCCTTTTAAAAGCTCTCTGTATTCAGCTGGGCATATCAAGGACAGATGCAGTGAAAACATTTCCTTAAACCCCTGCCAATATGTGCATGCACACGCAAATGCAAACGCGGGCACACATGCTGATTCACAGAGGCAGATGCACAGATACAAGGGAAAACTGAGAGAAAAAACTCTTATTCAAACAAGCACATCACACACACACACACACACACACACACACACACAGAAAAAATAAAGAAATCAATCATAACACACACATGCAAATACTCATCCAAACAGCAGTAGCCTGTATCGAAATAGTAATAGATCAGCACTGTTTTTTGTTCCCATGCTGGTCCTGTTATGTACTCCTCTTCTACTCCTGCTGTACCACTCCACTGTCTTTGCCCCCTCCCTTCCCTCTTCTTCTGTCTCTTCCATCTTGTGCTCAACAACCCTACCTCTCCTTTCTGCCTCCCTCCCTCCCTCTTTATCCTCATCCACACCTCTATCTGCCTTCCTCCCGTCACTTACCACCCCTTTTCACCATCTTTGCTATTCTCCCTTTGCCTCTTTGCTTTCTTTCTCTCCCTCTGTAGCTCTCTGTGTGTCTATAGAGTGATACTGCCCCCTATTTTCTGAGGAAGGTACATTTTTCTCTTCTTCACTCGCTCTCTCTGCCAATTTGTCTCACTCTCTTTCATCATCGCTTTATTTCATGAGCCAGCACAGTCTCATCTCTCTTACGTTCTCCCCTCCCATTTTGATCTCTCCATTCTCACTCTGTCATACTTGTCATTCCTTCAACATTATTGCTCTTTCTTCTTCACATTTGGTTGCTTCTCATATATCCATCTACCCTGAGCAGCTCAGAATAAGAATTTGATAACACTTTCTTGCTTAGTCCTGTTCAGAGCCTAATATATAAAATATTCTGTGCAACCCAAACTATTTGCATTGCACAGAATATTTTATATATTTGGTTCTAAACAGGATGAATTTAATGGCAGTTTCAATTCTTTTTTTCATCAGGAATTAGACTACTTATAAGTAGTATTCATGAGTTACTGAAGGTGTTTAATCTGTCAGTATGTGAAGTATAGAATTGGACCGACATATTCTCACTAATACAAATGGCACAATCACAAATATGAACACTACTTTGTGTGTGTGTGTGTGTGTGTGTGTGTGTGTGTGTGTGTGTGTGTGTGTGTGTGTGTGTGTGTGTGTGTGTGTGTACGTGTGTGAGAGAGAGCGAGACATATCTATTGTATACATTTTTGCACAAAAAAACTGCCTAAAGTTTGTTGGTGAGCTGTTGATTCTGAACATTTCTGAAACTTTAGTGGAGTGATGAACACCATTATTTGAAAATATATTCTGCATTTGGTGTTTTAATGTTGGTGGTAGAACATTTTGCTGAAATGGGTTAAAAGCTCATAACTACAAAGGCCATAGCATTAGATTTCCATAATTTTCATGCTGACTGGCAATGTATGGGGGTGTTTCCCAATGAAAGAGACCACTTTTATCAGGATAGAAATATTCCATTTCAGGATAAAGGTGATTACTGAGAACAAACTTGGACCACAATGCACACAGAAAATAACAGTCCTACTGGGTTCCTTAACTGTAGGGGTCAAGAGTTCATGTTTTTCATTGACACGTAGACAGGTGAAATGAAGCATGTATATAGCTGAGAGTGATACTAGCTAACTCACTATCAAAAAGAACAGGTTCCCAGACGGACTCATCACATACTGACAGTTGGTTAGGAACCATTTAAAGGTGCAGTGTTTCCTGAAAAAGCACATCAGCAGCTTGCTGGAACTCAGTATTAAGTCACTGATATTTGGAGTAGCTGGGACTCGTAAATTCAGCTGCAGGCTTTGAGTATTTTATCAGAGTATATATGTTTTCTATATGTGCAGCAGTTGAAATAGTTTGCTCAGTAGCCAAGCATTAGCAGATATATTTGAAGACATCCTTCAGTTGAGAAACGTTCCAAAAATTCCTGTTTATGAAGTGCAGCAGAACAATGCCAAAAGAAAAAGGATTTAATGTTTTGCCTTTTTTTAAAATAGGTAATTTAAGTATTATGGTCTAAAGAAACATGTTAGAGCATTTTTTTTTTCAATATTGTCACTGATTTATATTTAATCTTCTGTCCTTTGATCACCAAATGATAGGATGTAATGTAACGACATTGTTTTGATTTTCAATTCAGGCTGATTCTTGATTTACTTTTATTTCATGATATTAAAATAGTTGGATGAAGGAATAACATCTTAACATAAAAACATTGTTTTAACAAATAATTACAGTACTAACAGTGATCATGCATGGTATGGGAGAGGGCTGAAAGAGGCAGAAACCTGGTTACTTAGGACTGTGGAAGGTGAGTCATACTTAGTGCTGTCAGGAGATGAGGTGGAGGAGGGCCAGAAAGTAGATCAGGAAGGTCAAAGCTCAGGCATGCTAGCTTTTGAGGAGCCTAGTTAGAGTCAAAATAATCATACGTATATGACAATGATAGAAGAAGTAATGTGTGAGCTAGGGCTCTGAAGTTATGGGACTGCCACAAATTGGACGTCAGCCTGTGAAAGGAATCATCTGCTCATCTTCATGGGCCTTCCATGATCTCAGCAGCCTGAGGCAGCCTTGTTGCACTCTGTTTAGGAGAGGTCTCACCTCTAGAGGGCATTATTCTTTCTCCCTTTATGAGAGACATCAAGGTCATTTGATAATTTGATGGCCTGCTTAATCTTGAAGAATCTGTCTCAAGTTATTCCACTGGCCATGAGATCCCAGTATGTCTGGATCCTTGGGTAATCGAGTCATGCCGTGAACACGGATGTGGTGAAGAATGTTTTCAGTTTTAAGGCTGATGAAGGAGAGAGATGAACACCTCCCTTTGGTTTGTGTACTCTGACATTTTCTTGGTTGCCTATTTACCACTCAGGCCTCCAGTCTTGTTGGTGGTGGGCAGCGTTGTCCTGTTTTCATGTTAAAAAAACGATTTCAACCTAATTTCAATAGTGTTAGTATTGAATTGATAAAGAAAAGAGTGGTAGGGTCTAAGGAACTTTCAGCAACTATATTATTAGTTAGACCTTTCTTAAACAGAGCGCAAACAGGCTGCCTCAGTGTGCTGAGATCATCTGTGTAGATGAACAGATGATTCCTTTCACAGGCCGGTGTCCCGTATGTGCAGCTTGTGCCAGGGAAAACAAACCCCACAACTTCAGATCTCTAGCTTACACATTTCTTATCCACAGCAGAGGGTGGATGCCATCACATTGTCCCTACTCAGGCTCCTCAAAAGCTGGCATCGCCTCCTCCAAGCTGTCACCTTCCTGCTCTAATGTCTGGACCTTCTCCTCCTCACCTCCTGAAAGCTCTAAGTCTGACCCCCCCCTTCCACAATACTGAATGAATTCCTTGCTACCTCTTTTATAAAGGAAATTGTTACTATATGATCATGATACCATGCACTTTATTATGTATGTTTATGTATTTCTAAGCTTAAAGAGATGTGTTGTGATAGCACACACCTAGTCAGTCAGCTGGAGGCGCTGCTGGGGAGAGGTGTGCATGTAGAAGCTCCAGCATATGAAGTTGCTGTACTGAATTTATTTTTGTTTAAACAGCTCTGGGAGAATAAACCAGCCTCAGCTGGCAACGCAGCACTCGACTCCTTCCGTCATTCACACAACACACCGCAGAGCTTGCAGCAGCCTAAAGTGTAAAGTCCGGCTGGCTACACATGCATAATTGTAGCACCATCTTTGAACATGATGTTCAGTTTCTCTTATTACATCTTCAGTCTCCAGACTGAACACCTACCAATAAAAATATGCAACATGTATGATTTAAAAACAAACTACTTGTTAGTGTGTCCAGCAGGTTGATATTAACTTAGGTAACTGATGGCCAAAGGTTTCCATACTACTGCTATATAATGTGTATCT
Source organism: Archocentrus centrarchus (assembly GCF_007364275.1). Taxonomy (NCBI): domain Eukaryota; kingdom Metazoa; phylum Chordata; class Actinopteri; order Cichliformes; family Cichlidae; genus Archocentrus; species Archocentrus centrarchus. Next base: position 25,456,676 of record NC_044367.1, on the reverse strand, counting down.
CCTCCTCAGTTCCCTAGTGGGGCTCTGCGACTGAAGAGATAGTTGTCACAAAAAAGCACCACCTTCAAAATAAAAGATTTTTAGACTGAAACAAAATAACAAGTAGGTGGAGGGGATTTTTTTTTTTCCCCCACATGACAAAAATGATCAGGGTCAAGAGACTTTCAGGGTAGCTCAGAGAAAAGATATGAAGTGTTCCTAGAAGAAATGGGTTTTTCCACAAGGGTAGTTGCATCTGAGTGAGGTGAGAATGTCATTTCACCACTGAGGTGTCTGAAGGGACAGGAGTACAGCTGAGAGTAGAGTTATGGCCTATGGCTGCTAGAAGAGAAGAGCTAACCACATGTCTTGGAGGTATGATGGGATGCACCTCACTCAGCTTTTTGTACAGCAGAATAGAGGTTGGCGAATTTAATGTGAGCTGCTTCCTGAAGGTAAAGACAGGCTGAACGTGAGATGGGAGAGTGCTGACAATTTTAAACTGCAGCACAAGTTATCCGCTATGAAAAGGCTCATAAGACCAGGCTGAAAGGAAAAGCTGTGTTTGACAGGAGGATACAGGCAGGATGTAAGTTATGGAAAGATGAACAGGCGATTGTGATGCAAGAATAACACCTGACATCCTTGCTCATGTGGGGCGGTGTTCCTATGGTGCTGCCAATCTTGACAGAGAGGTCTTGCAGAAGACTTTTGGCAAGGAATAACAATATCTCACTTTTGTCAAGGTTTAGTCTGAGGTGGCTGGCAGTCATTTATCTGAGCGTATGCACGTGGAAAGGAAAGAGGAGCAGAAAGGGGGGAAAAAAGAGTCACCTGTTAAATAAAAGAGGTTTTTAGTAGGCAATGAACATGGTTCTGTCACCAGGCTTTTGTCCAAAAACAGAACAAATTTCTTTCTAAATGTCTTGCCAAGTGCCGTGGACCTCATTCTGCAACTGTTGTAGGCCTTTATTCATTTTACATACCTAATGCTCAGTTAGTTACATTCTATCAGTCATTTTATAGTGTGTTCAGTTTCTCCGGTAAATCCTAAAGATAAATATGGATTAAATGACATTAGATGCAACTAAAAAAGTTAAAACAATAAATAAACTTTATATATATATATATATATAGCTTTATTTGAGCACCCAAAGCACTTATGCAACATTCATCCAAGCACTTCAGCATTTGGCCCTTGGACACTTCTGCATGCCAACTGGAACAGCCTGGGATCAAACCATCAACCTTCTGATTAATAGCTTACTGTTCTACCTCCTGAGCTATGGCAACATTACCTACAGACATGACCATATGACATGCAAAGCCAGAGGTAGGCGTGCTCATTTTGGAAACATACAAATAGGTCATATTTCAGGGCCTGCAGAAACGACGAATGCTTAAGTTTGGACAGGAGGACATGTTGGCTCAGAGGACTTCAATGCTAGCCCCCTCACCAGATCTAAAGCTAACAGAGCACCTGGGAGGTGTTAGAGCAGGAGATTCTCAGAATACACGATGAGCAACTTCAGAAATTACACGATGCAAGCGCAGGACTTTAAAAGGACAATTTAACAAAAAAAAAAAACAACCTTCAGTTAACTTGTGTTTTTTTGTTCATTCATTAATTTTTAGTACATTAAATCCAATTATTGAATATGAATTATTAACTTAACATTTCACATTTCCTGTTTCTCAAACACAAGTGTACCATATTTCCATACATGAAGCTGCTGCGGTTTTACAGTGGGAGGAAACACAAGACAGCTGAGACACTTCTACAAGATCTCCACTTTTTTTCATGCTCATAAATATTTTGTTTCTATCATTCCAGCCATATTTACACAAAACAAAGGAGGATGGAGGCATAACATTAAAAAAAATTAAAATTAAATGAGCCTGTCTTCTGCTTTTTGTTTTGCACCCTATTCTTGCATCCCAAGATATTTGCTTTCTCATTTTTGCCTGAAGACATTGTAGAAGCACGTGTACATGTGATTCTGTTTGTGCATGTGCCAAAACACATTAATTAGCCATGCCTGTGTCAGTCGTACGACTCATAATTTCCATAAAAAGCTCCATAAAAATTAAATAAACACATAATTGGGAAAAGAGGAGGAAAAGTAGATATGCACACATATACGTGCATACACGCACATTCACACTGTGTAATGTCATGATGATCCATCTGTTTCTCTTCATCCCTGGTTCCCTCCTCTCTTTCATCACACCTCGCATCTATCACACATCCCTTCTGTTTCACTACATCTTTCCAGCTCACTCTCTGTTTAGGTCAGTCTCTAAGTTTTTTCCAAGCTCACTTGCTAACTCTGTGCCTCCTAACATCCATCACCCCATCTCTTCTAACTCTGAAACCTAAGTCCCTTTTCTCAGGCTGAGCGAGGCGGTCTTTGAGGCAGCTTTCACACACTTTAGCCTAGAAAGCTGTTGGGTGAAATCTGCCAACACCAAACACTCTAGTAAGCATTGTGGTGTTTCCAAAGAGGAGGGGGGGGGGCATCACCTTAAATCTAATCAGACTAAATCTAAGAACGTGTTTTGTATGTTTTGATTAGTTTCTCTTACATTTCTTTAGGGAGACACTTTTATGTGTTTGAATTTTATCACTTGTATTTTAACACAGTGATTTCCAGTGTGGTGGTTATGATCACCCTCCTAAGAGGCTGTAAAAAACATAACAGTGAGAAAATTAAGAAGTTCAGAAAGGCCTGTTACATAGTCCTGCCTCCATTCTGCAGGATCAGTCTCAACAATCACATTCCTTCAAACATGAAGCCCCCTGATGCTGAAAAGCCAAGTCTAACAAATGTGATGGCAATGAAATACAGAAAAACAATGTTCTGTGCATTCAAGTTGTAGAGGTACTATGGGCTTTCTTAATTATGTGTGGCCTGTTCATTAGCCTATGGCAACTATTGTATTTAGCTCCCTACAAAAACAAAGGAAAGCATACTGGGTTAAAGACTTGAATTGATTAAACTGTGCCTTTTGTTCAAGTGACAAGTTGTAAGAAGCTTTTTCTTGCTTGAAGATAATGTGCTTTCCTGCTTTGCTGCTCCTATTAAATGGGGTGCAGCATTTAAACACTTGGATCATCCCTGCAATGTAGCAAGTAAGTCTATAAACTCCTCTAGATATTTAAGGTCAGGGTGTGAAAAACATAAATTAAATGAAATCTGCAAAGTCAGTACTGGCTCAATTCAGCAGAACCAGAGACTACCTCAAATGTCTCTGCTCTTATATATTTTTCTCCACAAAAGTTTTGTGGTATTTTCTCAGGTAGCTGCAGAAATTACTAGGTCAGGTTTAATACATCCTGGAAAAAAAAGTGAGGTGGAGAATTAGCTGAGTCAAGAAAAAAATGGGGCAAAACTCAATGCAACACTATGTTTTATGCTTGTGTGCCTGTGTGCAATTATACAGCTTTAACCACATTGAGGTCTAATTATAATCACCCCCTGTGGTGATACATGCACACTTGTTATCACCTTGCAATCCCTTTCTTTCTCCATGTCTTTCTCTCTCTCTCACACACACACACACACACACACAGACACACACACACACACACGCACACACACAGTGTGTTAATGTATTCTCTGAAAATTAATTTGCTGGTCTACTCTAGCAAGATACCTGTGAGGAGAAAAAAGATATGGAAACAAGGGAACAAAGCGAAGAACGGGTGAAAAGATAGGGAAAAAGATAAGGAAAACAAATAATGTGTGGCTAAAAAGGGAGATATTTTATATATATATATATATATATATATATATATATATATATATATATATATATATATATATAAAAGCATAGATGTTTTCTTCTTTTCATTATACTGATGTGAGACTGGAAAATGAATGTTCTGCTCATCTCTTTTGAATCTCCTGAGAGCCTTTTCCTGCAAATTTTTAACATTTTGCATAAACTTGCATAAATTCTCTAAAGGATCCTTTAAAAAAAACGCAATACTTTGCTGAAGCCTCTTTGGAAGTCTCAGGTTTTCTTAGGTAAGTATTTACAAGCTACTCATACCTGGGTTCAGGGAGTTAATCCCATTCTTTCTGACAGACCCTGTCAAATTGGATGAAAAGCATCTGTGAACTGTCGTCTTCAGGTCTTCACGGGGTTGAAGTCTTGGGCTTTGACTAGAACATGCAACGACAGTCAGAGTTGTCCTTGGGCTACTACAGCATTGTCTGGGCTTTATGCTTTGGGTCACTGTCAAGCTGAAAGGTGAACCATCGCTCCAGCCTCAGGTCATTACTGGAAACGCTGGAGTAGGTTTGATTTAAGGACCTCTCTGTGTTTGGCTCCATTCTTCTTCCCTTAATCTCCCTAGCCTGTTCATATTCCCACAATGGCAAATACTATTATATAATAACTGCTCACATCAGAGAGATACCAGGTGTCTTGGTGTCACCATGACAGACCACTTGGCATTAAATGTAAACATACTGGATCTCCTTAAGCATAAGTTTTCAAGGGCTAACATTATGAAAGAGGAATATTTTAACCCAAATAAGAATCTTTTTTCAAAAATCTAACAATATTTTTGAAGTGAATCCAAGTAAAAAGCAAGTGAAACAAAACTAATCAGTGAAAAAAGTGGAAAAAAGTAAAGCAAATTCCCAAACAGGATACAAATCGTGGCCTCACGGATGGCATGCCTTTGACTTTAACCACTATCAGACATCCTGCTTCCTAATCCAGGCTCTCGCATGGACCATTAGTTGTCAATAATGTCGTGGTCAGTGCTTTAAGGATCCGACCCCAAAGGAGGCGTGATGTCGGCAGCTTCTGGTAGAAAGAGCAGTATTCGACTCCCTGGGGGGAGAAAGTGTTTGTTGAATAGAATAGAATAGAATAGAATAGCGTTTTATTTTCACTGTTAAAAAAGAAACAATGCTAAGAACAATGTTAAAACAGTGAAATGCAGTTTAGCATCCTCTCTGCGGCAGTAATTTAAAAAAAAAAAAAAAAAAAAAAAAAACATATGCAAGACAACAATAAATAAGTAAATCTAGTAGATTAAGGTAAGTATATCAATGCTAGGAAAAGTATGTACAAGCTTAGATTGTTTAAAGTGACGAGTGCAGTCGGTGATGGGCTGGCAGATGGGGGGGGGTGGGGTGGGGATTGGGGTGGATTTCACTGTAATTGTCCATTTGAGTCAATTGTCCATTAGTTCCGCTGTTTGCCCATCAGGGTGAACAGTTTGGCTGAAGGTGGGGGATTGATGGCTTTCACGGCCCGAGGGAAGAAGCTGTGTTTGCCTTTAACTGTCTGAATCTCTTTTTTGAGGGGAGGGGGGAAACAGAGAGTATCCAGGGTGAGTAGTGTCCATTGCAATGCAGAGAGCCTTTTTCTGAAGTCGGGTGTTGTAGATGTCACTGAGGGGGGGGGGTGAGGTACCAGTGATTTTTTCTGCCTCTCTCACCACTCGCTGCAGGTCTCTCCTGTCCCGTGCTGTGCAGCTGGTGAACCAGATTGTGCAGTAGTAGGTCAGGAGGCTTTCGATGGTAGCTCTGTAAAAATTCACCAGCAAGCGTTGAGGGAGGTGGGAGTGCTTGAGCTTCCTGAGGAAGTAGAGTCTCTGTTGTGCCTTCCACACTTGGTATCGAGTGTTGAGTGCCCAGGTGAGGTCAGCAGAGATGTGCACCCCAAGAAACTTAAAGCTCTCCACCCTCTCGACCTCCACTCCGTTAATATGGAGAGCTGTGGTCTCAGTGCGAGTGGATCTTCTAAAATCCACCACCAGCTCCTTGGTTTTGTTGGGGTTTAATTCCAAGTTATTTTTATTGCACCATGCTATCAGATGTTGGACCTCCTCCCTGTAGGCTGACTGTCCCCCTGCTCTGCTGCTGTCCTGCTGCTGAGCTGCACATCACTTCATGAGGCTTCCCCAGCATGATTCACCGTCATGTTAATTTTGGCAGATAATGAGAGATGGTACTCGACAGCCTGTTGAAATAATTTATATGCCATTATCTCTTCATGTGGATCTAATTTTTAAATACAAATATAAAATCATATTTTACAGCTTTTAAAAGCCAATAAAATACATTTCTAATCTTTGTGATCTATTAATTTATGATGGAGGATGACAGCACTGGGTGGTACCTAATGCAGCGTAGTATCACCACGTGGAAAATTTGAGGTGGGAGAGCGATGCACTCTGTTGAGTGCCGTGCTAGTTTTACTCGTGCTTCCAGAGTCTTTTACGTTATGTTTAGCAAAGATGTCTTGCCTTTTACTGAGTGTCTGCCTTTGTGGTACCTACAGTGCTGCTGAGGTACTGCTGAGGACTAACTGAGATTCTAAGGTTCTAACAGGTTTCTGGCTTCCTTTCAGAAAAAAGCCCTCTTACTTTGTTACTCTTGGCCTGACAGTCATCTTCTAGAAGAACCCTTAAAGCTATAATATTGTCCTCATCTGTGCTCTACCACAATTTTTTCATCACCTACAGAACATTCCTTGGATTTGGTGGCATGGCGTTTTTCCCCCTGATATGCAGTTTGAATTGTGAGGCTTTGTTGACACAGCTGTGAGCATTTCTAAACTATGCCCAGTCAACTTAGTTTGCCACTGGGTCCAGTGTAGCGCTCGATGTGACAAGAGGAGAGGACCCAAACCCAAGACATCGGTAGCAAAACTCCAAAAATGGAAACAAACAATCAAACAAAAAATGTACCAGGTTAAAGGTCATAATCAGTCAGAAAGGCAAACAATTTAAACCCAGAGCAGGTGACAAGCTAAATCTTAAAAAATATCAGAATCCAAAAACACAGAAGCAGAACTTTACTGGTAAAAACTGAAGCCAAAAACAAGGAAAGAATCATTAAAGTGTCCGTAAGATGATGCACCTGACTCATGTTTCCACTTTGTCAGCAGTCCATTTATGCAGGAAATGTCAAATATATCAAATTAGACCAAAATCCTAAACATAATAAAATTAGCAAAAATTGAAAGGATCTGAATTGAGTACAAATGTTATTACATCTAACAAATGCACATCAGTGTGTGTGTTCATCGTTGCATTAAAGTGTTTCTGAGATTTTTTTCCAACCTTTCGAGCAGACAATGAGATCCTTATGCAAAACCTGACATTTAGAACAAAATGAATTAGATGGGAATTTGTCTGCATATGTGATTTGTGCTCATGGCAATAAATACAGAAAACAGAGGCACGTGCAGCAGAGGACGCTTAAATGAACATGACCTCAAATAGATTACTTGATGTGAACACAAATTAAGTGAAAAATATGTTCCCCTTTTAAAAACTGCATTCAAATGACACGACATTTAAACCCATTCATCATGACAGATTAACTTGCAAATTACAGCTGAGATTTAATTATATGATGGAGCTTTCAACACCTTTTTCAAAACCTCCCATTCTTCTTTTTTTTTTTTTTATTGTTTTCTGTTGTAATTTCAAAGAAATAGCCTTCAGTCGGCTCCACTTTATGGAAGATAAGATTTAAAAAAAAAAAAAAAGGAGAATTTATACTTTAAAAAAGTTTTTGTTTCTATCTTTTTTAAATTACGTCTTGTCACTCCAATCAGGTAAATGTCCAGGAGCTGATGGATATCCTATTGAATTCTTTAAAATTTTAAAAGACAAAATTAGCATATTATTACAACAAGTTTTTAATACACCTCTTGAACAATCTAAATTACCCAACTCCATGTATGTACCAATATAATTGACCCAGAACAGTGCTCATCATATCAACCAATTAGTTTGCTTGGAGCTGACATGAAGATTTTATCTAAGATCTTGGCCACTAGATTGGAAAAGGTAGTGCCTAACATAGTTAATATAGACCAAACTGGTTTTATAAAGGAGCGACTGTCATCAAATAATACTAGACGACTTAATAATATTATTTAGCATCTAATTACACACAAATACCAGGCATCATCATTTCAATGGATGCTCAAAGGTCTTTGACCGTATCGAATTGGAGCAAATGTTTGAAGTGCTTAAAAGGTTTGGACTTAAAGAAAATTTTATAAACTGGGTAAAACTTCTTTATGAAAAAAAAACCTATAGAATCTGTATTGACAAATGGCCTTTTGTCTGCACCTTTTAGAGTGAGGAGAGGAACACTGCAGGGAAGTCCTATCTGCCCCCTCCTTTTCTCCTTGGCTATAGAGCCATTTGCAATTGCAATTAGACAAAGCAATAATATTAAAGGAATATCAATAGGGACAAAACAGCGTAAAATATTATTTTATACTAATGATATTCTTTTGATTTTGACAGATCTTGTAAAGTCTATTCTGGGTCATCAAATTTGGTAAAATATCTGGGTATAAGGTAAACTATGGAAAATCAGAAATAATGCCTTTAATTGCCTGTGACCAGGGAGAGCCATTGCGATGGGCTCCTACAGGATTAAACTATTTAGGAATATGTATTACACCTAAAACTAGTCAACTATATACTGAAAACATTAATCCTATGATTATTCATATTAAAGATAATTTAGTAAGGTGGAAGAAGCTCCCCATATCCTTTCTGGGACAGATTAACCTTATAAAAATGATAATTCTCCCTAACTATTATATCCAGTATCCATGTTGTTTTTGTTTATTGACTCCATGGATTTAGCCGGAATTAATAAAGCAATATCAGCCTTCATTTGGGCAGGCAGGAAACCTAAAATTGAACTTTACAACTCCCTAAACTTTAGGTGGATGGGGCCTGCCCAGGGTTGAGAACTATGTACTGGGCTACCTGAAAACATGTTCAGCCGTGGCTTGAGATTGAGGAAAGTGTTTGCAAACCCTATCATCCGATAAATTTATTAAATAAACAAAACCACTAATTGCCCCTTATTGTTAAAAATAATTTTCTGATTACTAACACAATCAAGGCATGGGGCATTTTGAGGAAAATGTTTGGACAGAATAAAAACTTCTCATCTTTGACAACATTGGTAGACAATCTGGATTTGCCAGTCGGGGGGGGGGGGGGGGGGGGGGGTTGCTGGTCCCAATCTTAAATCATGGCAAGAAGCTGGCATTAGTAGGATGCATGATTTATAGGAGAATTTAAGACATTTGAGGACTTAAGAACACAATATAACATTAGTTCCGGAGATTTTTATAAATTTATTCTGCATTTTGTTAAGAAAAATGGACTCATTCGAGCTCTCGGGGGACTGTTATTTACTCGAAAAAACAATCCTTGATTCTCACAAATGAGGAAGATTTGTGTCAAGATTCTACGGTGAGCTGAAATCCTTAAAGAAAGACAAAATGGAAAATTTAAGATTAACTTGGAACACAATGCTTAAAACTACAATCAATTCTGAAGCATGGGACGACATTATGAGGCTGTCGTCTAGAATTTCAGTATGTAACTGATATAAAGAAATGCAATATAATATTTTACATAATGTATACATTTCTCCCTACATATATAGAAAATACACATCAGGAAGTTCTCCAAACTGCCCTAAATGTAAATTAGCTACAGGGACTAGATTTCATTGCTTATGGGAGTGTAAAATCATGGAGGCATTCTGCCAGGCAGTATGTAGAGAAATTGGCTTCTTGTGCAGGATATAAAACTCCTGTCATATCCAGTCCAAAATAACCGGATCATATTCACTCAGTACTGACAGGGTTATGATTTCTGAGAGTAAATCTACTTTTGGATCTTGTGTTGACTTTCAGGTTGATGATTTCCAAAACATGTTAACATTTGTCTAAATCGTGTTGTAGAGGTTTTTCATAACTCCAAGTAAAACTCATATTCATTACAGAAAGAAAGATACTTCAAAAAGCATTAAAAATATTCATGGGAATATGAATATGTATGATCTGTGGAGAATGAAATTAAATTCTTGGCAAGTGCAAATGAGAGAGAATAGGATCAACTATCAGCAACATTAAACTGTGTAATGACCTTGAGTATTTTACTAAGAACTCTATGAAATATGTTTCCTAGATACAAAATTATGTAAGAAAAATTAGGACATTTTATGCTTTTAAATGATCAGATTCACAAAATCTAACAGCTTATCCGGAGTAGATTCAGTTACGTCTTTATTTGTTGCCATCAAATCTTTTGTGCTAAACATCTAATCTGGGTGCTGCATCATCATAATGCAGCTGAGCTTGAGGCATTTTAAAACTGAGACAAGGCTTCCAATATTAGGTTGCACTGGAAAATATTAAGTATTCTTGTCATATTGACATCAGCATAGTGTTAGAGACAGATGAGTTCAATTTTATTCTTTTTCAGATGAGTTGCCTTAAACTAAGGTTCACATTAGTTATCAATTTTCTCCAAATTGTGAGGAAACTAAATAAGAAATATTAGTCTGGAGTGACATTTTTGTTTGTTCAGTGTATGTTTAGAGAAAGGCAGCAGGCAGTCACATCACATTCAGACTGTGATGGAGGGAAACCAGAATGGTTAGCTTCCTGTTAGAGGTTCCTGTAGCTGCTAAGGCATCTTTTGGTTGTGACGAATTTGAATGAACCTTCTTTAAATCACAATATTAAATGAATTCAGCTCTAAATAAAGTAATAATTTATATGCCAAGTTAAATGGAATCAGAAAGGGTAATTCAACTTAAAAAAGACATTAAAGAAAAGCAGTAATTACCTTTTCATCCTAGCTGTGTTTACTCAAGTCATTCTATTTTATCTCTCTTTATTTCTGCCTAGAGCATCTTCATCCCACTCTTGTCTCCCTATCGTCTCTCAGATCTTCTGCATTCCTCCCGTCTGATAACAATTGTCATTACAGTCAAATCACACTGAGTTTCTTCAGCTCTGGCTCTCTTTCTCCATCCTAAACCTTAAGCTTATTTTTCAATCTACAGTCTCTTTCTGCTGATTTATCTATTTCTTTCCCTCTGAAAAACTAATATATTTGGTTCTGAATGTGGTTTAACGTGCGCGCGTGTGTGTGTGTGTGTGTGTGTGTGTGTCCGATAGAGAGAATGAGTGGGAGAAGGGTGGGGGTCAGTCACATTCATAAGCAGGTTACTAGCCTGAAGCTAACCTCATACAGCTACTCACCTGTTGTTATCTCCACCAAACACACATATTCAGACATTTACTCATTTTTCTCCATCCCTTTCAGTCACACATACAGGCACTTTTGCAAATTGAGACTGAAAAAGTCCGTGACCTTGTGATGAGGATGCTGTTGGCAATGTGTCTAAGAGGGTAAAATGCTTGTTACTGACTGGAACTGCTGGGGGATACGGCTGCTTTCTGGCACAACAGAGTTTCAGTAAAAATTAAATTTCACAAGGCAATGATCACTGCCTTGAGTTTGGTTATAAAACAGAAAATGCATGTTTGAATGGGCTGAAGTTGGTCAGACAGCACAGCAGGCTGAGCTTTCCTTTGATTTGGTGGTAGCACATAGCGGGGGAGTCCAGATTTATGGCTTATGGAGTGAAAAGCAAATGACTGACTGACAGACTGACAGATTGAGAGAGAAAACAGATGAGATTTGGTTCAGGAGATGACCCAATCACTATTTTAAGAGCATATATAAAGAGCAGTTAGCTTGTCAGGACACACAAAAATATAGGGTTACTGAGGGGGCATGCAACAAAAATCCATCCATCAGGATTTGAACCATGTACATTCCATTTTTATGTTATGCAACTTGATTATTAGGCTACTGGATTATCTCTGATAAATTCTGTGTGGGGAAAAAAAACCCCACTGGAACAAAACATGACTAGACTGTACTTTAGTCATAGAAACCAAACCACAGTACAATAGCAATACAGTTACTGTAAAAAGAGGAGTTGCAAAACTAAAAAATTCACAAACCTAGTGAGATCTTTTCTGATCACAAGTCTCAGATACTCTCAGCTGGGCTGCTAATGTGCATGCTATATTCCACATGGAGGATTAAGAAATCACATTCATGGTGTACTGTAAGCTCCAAGTGAACAACTTAGAAACTCACCTTGAACTTCTGTCTAACTAGTTAATACAAACACTGTTCTGCTGAGCCAACTAGCAAGAAAGGCTGTCGGTTTACCAGTCCACTCCTGGCCTTACCTACATCCAACACTGTGGATACAGATGGCTAACATTCTGATTTTAGCATTTGATACCGTTCTTCCACGTCTGCTGGTTCAGAAGATTTTAAATTTAGAAATGAATCCTTTAATTACTAAATGGTTTTAGTCTGTTTTGACAAACAGGTTGCAACAAGTCAAGGTGAATGACACATTATCAACAATTAAATATTGTAGCACGGGGTGCCCCAAGGAGCTGTGAGTTCTCCTCTCCTTTTCACCTTGTACACTAATGAGTGTAGAGGGAACCAGACAAATAATTGGGTTATTAAAGTCTATGCTGACACTGTTATTTTAAGTCTTTTACGTGCAAGTGACTGGCCATCTGTATACCATAGGGAGATTAATGGCTTCAAAGTGTGTTGTAAAAGTCACTCTCTCATTTTGAATACTGGTAAAACTAAAGAAATTATATGAGACCCAAGGGGAATATCTGCAAATGATCCTGTGGTAATTGATGGATGCACAATACAGCAAGATGCTTCATGGAAGTATTTGGGCATCTATATGGACATGTTTTTTAAATGGGAAGAACATGCTGACTTTGTATGTGAAACATTAACTCAAAGGCTCCATTTTCTTTGTAGGCTCAGACTGGAATAAGTTCTAAGTTTTTGGGGACTTTTTATTACACAGTGCTGCAAAGTTTGATTCGATATGGGATGGTAGCCTTGTTCGGCTCGCTCACAGTCAAGTCAAAATTGAAGATTGAGAAACTGGTAAAAATCACCATGAAAATCGTAGGAAACAGAGTATCAGTCGCTCCTGTCAAAATACGAGACAACTGTTGTACATCAGGCACATAATATTGTTAAGGATCCATCCCATATGCTTTTTCCAGAGTACGAGTTGCTACCTTCAGGAAGACGTTATAGAGAAAGCAAACCTCTACAAACTCTCACTCCTCCTATTGCACTATTAAATAAGTACTGAGCACAGTTTAAAATGACTAAAATGACACATTGCCATGCATTTAAATTTTTTATTATTTATTTATTGTTGGGCTTCGTGTGTTGTATTTATTGTGTGAATGCAGCTGTGTAGCACTGTTTATCCAAGACAACTGTCCCATGTGGGACAATAAAGTTCATTATTATTATAAAAAATAAAGTTCATTATAGTAATTTTATAATAACTGAAGTGGTTTGGGCATCCAACGAGGATGCTGCCAGGGCTCCTCCTTTGTACGGTATTTTGGGTATGTTCAGTTGGCAGAAGACCACAAGACAGACTCAGGTTATCCTTTATGACTTTTGGCCAGATAACATGTTGGGATTTCTCAGAAATGGACACAAGATCGGGACCCTGGGCTATTTACTTCTGCCGTTCTGATCTCATTCCAGATAAGTGACCTACTCCTGCAATCCATAGTACCTCCTTTGTGGAAGATGAAGGTACTGACAAAGCAATAGGACATAATATGGGGCATCTTAATACATACTTGTATAATATCTCATCTCAGCTACTGCAATGCACGTTTTACCTAATTTAGCTAGGCCTCTATTGCTCACCTACAGCTGGTGCAAAATGCTGCTGTTTGATTTTTTATCTGGTGCAACCAAGTGGGAGCACGCTACCCCTATTTTAGCTTCCATACACTGGATTCCAGTTGCATTTACAAATCCATTTTAAAACCCTTTTTGTTTTTAAGTCTCTTAGTGGTTGCGCCCCTTTTTATCTGTCTGAACTGCTGCATCCATATGTCCCACCCCATTCTCCTAGGTCTGCTGACCAGATGCTTTTATTCATTCAGATGCAACAAAAACTTAGAGGTGATTGAGCTTTCGTGGTTGTAGCCCCAAATCGTGGAATGATTTGCCACTACACATCAGGCAGGTTCCTTCACTTGCTGTTTGTAAACCTTGTTAAAAAACACACTTTTGTGGCCTGGCCTTCAAACCAGTGTGAGATGCTCTGACTGGGATTTAAGTTACTTTAATGTACTGTATTCTTTTATTGTTTAAGCTTCTGGAGCTGTTTTTTCTTTTTCTATTTGTCTTCTATGTTTGGTGTTATTGTACAGTACTCTTGTTGTTTTAAAAAATGCTTTATAATTAAAGTGTTATGGTAATAAAATGGTACGGTAAACCTGACTCAATTGTAACCACAACCACAAAGTTCCACTGACCTTAATTATTTTAATCCAAACCTGAAACCGTCATGCTACTCCAGTCCTCCTGTGCTGTCCCGGCTCACCCATCTCTCTCTGCTCATGTGAGTGTGGGTGTTTGAGTTTACCACACCTTGTCTTTTTTGGGGTGGTGGGTGTTCTACCTCTGCTCCTGCACTGCAGTCGTGAAAACCTGGGATCAATGAACTCACCTGTTGGTAATCATCTGGTCTGCTGTGTGCTATTTAAGAGGAAGGAAGACCTTTAGTCAGTGCCTTGGTAATCTGTGAACTTGGTTCCATCTATCCTCCTTGAACATTTGCTTTCTACTGCTCTGTGCCTTTGCCTCACCTGTTTGTTCTCCTCTGTGCAGGAATCCCATACTGTCTCTGAGTGTGTTACTGAGTTTTCCCTGTGGAGAGATTTATCTGTGGACCTGTCTGTATTGGAGCCTTGCATTCCCTTGCCGGAAATCCTTCAGGTGTTAAAATCTTGCCTTTGCTTCATTGTAAATAAACCTGTTAACTTTTATTCCAACTCTGGATCTGAGTCCCATCCACACCATAGACTGAGGGAAGGATCCGGCCAAATAATGGACTCTGAAAACTCTGATTCTGTTTGTCACTCATTAGCCCTCCAAAAAGCCCAGCTATAGAGATATGAAAATATGCTTTATCACATCTCAGGACAGCAGGTTTCAGAAGACCGTTGAACTCGGTGGTATGCTTACTTCCTCTGCCTCTCGGCCTACTCAATCTTCTAACCCTTCACCTGTAATTTCCCAGCCTAAGCCTGTAGCTTTGCTTTCACTGCCTCCCAAGCCTTGGGAGAGAGAGAGCTCTCGCCACACCTGAAGTGTTCTCTGGTTAGTTAAATAAGACAGGATTCTTAACTCACTGTGTTTTGGTTTTCAGACAACAGAGCTGAACATACGCTTCTGACAGCGCTAAGATTGCTTTTCTGGTTGAGTTGCTGCAGGGACGCTAACCCAAATCTTTTCTATGCTGAGTTTATGGCCAGATTCAGGAGTGTTTTTGATAAAAGCTCAAACCCTGATGCTGCAGCTCACAAGCTCTACATGCTGCGACAAGGTAAGCAGAGAGTGGCTGATTATTGGGTAGATTTTTAGATTTTGCCTGAGGAGGCATGTTGGGAGGAGAAGGCCCCATGGGCCACTTTTCTAAATGGGTTATCAGAAAACTTGAAGTAAATTTCCAACTAAAGACTTACCTAACAAACTCGATTCATTAATGACCATGTGTATCAGAATGAATGATCATATTTGGGAACATTGGCATCACAAAGACTACAACTCCCAGAGGTTTTTGCTCTGAGCAGTTCCACCTTTTGGAGGAGTTTCCCCAGTAGATCTGGGTCACAGATCAAGTGTGTCAGAAGAGGATTAAATGTAGCCGATGCAGCTCAGCCAAGCTTGTCTCTGCCCCAGAGAGAGACGCAGAAGAGTGTGTTTAATGTGGAAGGAAGGGGCACTTTATTGAAACCTGCCCACGGCGACCAAAAAGACAACGACATGCAATAAATGTGGGGATACTAGCAAGCAAAATAACGACCTAACAAGATTCTTGTTATCAATTGAAATCTCCGCCAAGACTGTTTCTCATTCTTTCCAAGCTCAGTCTAAAAATCAGCTTCAGCTCTTGGAGTCCATTCAATAATCTGTACCAATCGAACGACCTGATTCGTGCTCCTATCCACACCATAGACCACATGTGTCAAACTCAAGGCCCGCAAGATAATTTAATATGGCTGTGATTAATGGCTCACCGGGAAACAGCGCTCCCACCATTTATACTTCAAATCCTTCTATGCACTGCAACAGCTGCTGTGCAGGTCAAGACCTGCGCACTAACCCGTTTTCACTCGTTGCCAATGACACATTGATCAGTGGTCAGTGGATAAAAACATCGGTCAGCACTTTTTACAGTGACATTTAAGCTAGCCTGACCCCAAAAAATGGTCAAACAAAAAGTGGACTTTGAAAACAGGCGGGAGGCAGAGGACCTGACATCGGAGGTAAACCCGTGTCTCTTGTCCTCGCCTGCGATGTGCAGCGAAAAGAATGGATTGGTGGGACGGATGCAGGAGAAGATCCAGAGGGAGACCTGCACAGGTGAGCTGAGAGTGCATCACTGAGTCACACAACAGGAAACGCTGCACAGCAAAGTCCTGGAGATAGAACGTGTCATAAGCACCGTAACACAGACAGTGAACTTTATAAGAGGCAAAGGTTTAACAAAGGTTTAACATCAGCCAGGAACATCATCAAGGACAGCTCACACCCTGGCTTTGACCTGTTTGACCTGCTGCCCTCTGGCAGGCGCTACAGGTGCATCAAAGCCAGAACAAACAGACTCAAGAACAGTTTCTTCGCCAGAGCAATCACCACCCTGAACTCACACACTCACCCACTGTAACTGTGCAACACCCACATCTCTGTGCAATATTATATCATTCATACTGAACAATAACTATCACTCCTATATTGTGTAATATCCAGTATTCATTCACCAAGTGCAATATTCATCATCTTCATTATTATATGTATACACGCATTTACTTTCTTACAATGTACAGATGCACCAATGTAGGTATGTATGTATATATTTTTATACATTCTATTTTTTGTATATTTTACACATTGTTTATTTTCTGTATATTAATATTTTTATAATATTTTATTTTCATTTTAGAGAGTTTGATTTTCTGTTACATGGCACTGAACAGGAGTGGCCCTCCAATCTCACTGTACATCCTGTATAATGACAATAAAGGCATTCTATTCTATCTATTCTATTCTAAATCACCGGCAGTTTCGGTCTTTTCTGGAGGAAACAGCTTCTGAATTTGGTGACGTTCCTTATCACACAGGTGCAATGAGCTGCCGGAGCAAATTTGTCATTTCATGGAAAGAAAGAAAGAAATGGAATAAGAGAGAAATTAAATCGCTTCTTGTTTCTGAACTTTCTTATTTTTCAAAAAGGAAATTTGCAAATTTTCATCAGCTTGAAATGTTCTAATTTTCCCTGATGTTATTTTTGAGGTTCAGTCCATCTGGTTGGCTCAGTGAGTGGTTAACCTTAAATGTGTGCTGAAAACACTTTTTGTAGGTTAGCTTGTATGCATCTCAGCGCAGATATATATATATATATATATATATATATATATATATATATATATATATATATATATATATATATATATATATATATATATATATATCTAACACAACTCTGTATCTTCTGACCTGTTTTTTCAGTGACAGCATCTTCTAGCACACGTTTCTTTCCCACCAAGAACTTTGTGTGACGATATGAAGCCATACACCCGACTGAAATGGAAATACTCATATTTATACACAAGTGAAGATTTTTGAATAATACATGCACAGTTTATCACTGTGCATGTATTATAGTCCTGTGCAAAAATACAACATGCATTGTACTTCTGTGGGGAAATCAAGCTTGTTTATAACTAAACTGTAATTCAGTGAAGAAAAATATCCTGACAAAATATTCCAGTGAACAGCCAGCGTAGTGAAGGGATATAAAACTGAAAATAATTCTCACAGATAAAAGTACAGTATACCCAATACTTTTAAATATATCAATGCAGAATACATGCATGGAGAGTTTGGATTTGTGGTTATAACGTTTCTGTTCTGCTGCAGTTTTTCATCTTTTTCCCTGCTTGATGGGACAGGATGCAAAAGAGTAGCCTACATAAAGCATTAGATACATGCATGCATGCATAATTTATGCCCACAGCTGCCATGCCACACGTTGCCGCTGGTCTACGTGCACGTAAATGCTTGCATCATGTTAACACTGCTAGAAAGAGATACATTTGCAAAAAGTATAAAGGAGCAGGGAGAGTGATGAATGCTTTCAAGTTGTCAGGATAAAAAAACAAAACATCTGATAATTTTAATAATTGATTTTGTTTTTTATATTCAAAGGGAAACTATGGGTGGAGATGCCCAGCTGTTTCCTTTCCTGGGAAACAGTTGCTGAATTAATTTTTCAGGAGTTTATAATTATTTGGGATTATTATAGACAAAGTTGGTATTTTGGGTTTGAGCTAATTTAACAACCCTTTGCTTTAGTAGCATTTGTTATGTCTAGCTTAGTGTTAAATTTATTCTCTTGAATCAGTGAATCAGTCACTAGTTCATGTGGTAGAATAAAGTCTACTAAGAGTCCAAACCCTTTTAATATTATACACTTAAAGCTGCACTGACAGCTAGCACTGTCAGTGGAGTCTTTTGAGTGTCAGATCCCACTGGGCTTACAGCCAGTGCTGAGTGCAAATCCCCCAAACAGCTGGGAAATCTGGGAGGAAAAAAATCAGTAAACTTCCCTTCAGATTAAGTATCGTGTTTCCATTGCCCAAAGCACTGAATACAGCTGCTCACTGTACAAAACTGGAAACCTTAATATCAGTTCTAAAAGTTATTAGTTACCTCAGCTTGTATAAAATTACAATATACGTGGACTGTATGAAGAAGTTGGATTTAAATGCTCCCTCTAACTTTGAACAGACTGTAAAAAGATGCTACAGGCAGTACAAAAAAATCCTCTAGAGGACATTTAATGATATATTTCTATTAAAAACAAAACTTGGCTAACGGCTCAGCTATCAAAGTGGCATTAAAGTGAAGGATGTTATTCCATTATTCTGCCCCCAAAGGAGGAAAAAAAAACACTGGTCTGTCTGCAAGCCAGGCACAGACTGTCTGTTTGACTGACATTCATTAAATGATCAAGTTTAGAAGTTTATGCATGTGTGAAAGAGAGAGAGAGTGTGTGTGTGTGTGTGGGTGTCTGTGGGTGGGGTGGGGGGATGTTAAAACTCCCACTAACATAAGAAACAGGCAGAGAGGAGTAGATAAGAAGGGGTTTGGGATGAAGGCACTGAGGTGAAGCGACAGAGGCTTTATCTGTGAAAAAGCAGATCTGTGGAGATACAGGTGAGCAATATTCCTTGGCAAAAAGTTTGAAACAGTAAGGTCTAGATTTACATGAATTCAGTTGCAGTCTTATTAAAAGTAGGCTGTGTGAATTAAATTTTAATTAAAGCTTGCATCAAAGACATGAAGCTTTTTCTAACATTTCAGTTTTAAGGGTCATTATGTCCTAATCAGAATCTGCAATATATTTTAAAACCAGACTCGTCTCTGTGGCTGTGTTTATCTTTCTTTGTTTCTCTTGTTCTATCGTCCGGTCTGCATCACAATAGGGAGACCCAAGAAAGTGCATTGACAGGTGTGATTTTGTGTAGATGAGCTGTCCTCACAAGCTATTTGCTTAATATTTGAGAGTGCCTCGGAGCTGTTGGGTTCAGCAATGCCTTCATCATCACAAAATGTTATGTTTTCAAAGATGAATTGAATTGAAGATGAACTGATTTTGCTTTCTCCAAATCAGGTTACAGATATCTGTGTGCACCTCTAGTGAATTGTATCTCTTATACTCTTTGTGTAGAGCTGACTTTGTCCTCTGTGCGCTTAAGAAGAGAAAAGAGAACCTGAACAATATATATATATATATATATATATATATATATATATGTATATAGGATCTCTGCGTTTGGGTAGAGAGACAGACTGGGAGCGGAGTCTCCCACCACAAGTTTTTGTTTTTATCCTCATGTTGTAATTATTTCACTGAGTGTCCCATAAATGGTTAAAAGCCACCACAGCAATCTTACTAGCTCTGAGACACAGGTGTAGCAACTCTGTGAAAGGCTGATATATTTTTACCACCACGTTGTACCAGGGCAAACACAGCATCTCACATTCTCTCTCTCTGTCTCTTTCTCTCTCTCTCTGACACACACACACACACACACACACACACACACACACACACACACACACACACACAAAGTGCATACAGTATATAAAATAAAAAATATAGCAGTAGCGAATATCATCTATCATTATTCCAGATTTTGATCAGTACCATGGACAACAACTGCGGGAAAATGGACACATTTTTCTAAGCTTATGCTATAAACACATCTTCTTCAACTAGGTTACCACAAGGTCCAAAACAGATTTACACTATCTGTCATGGCCGGGGAGGAAACAGGCGAGGAATGGCTGACACGAAGGACTCCAGAAGTCAGCGTAACTTAAAAGGGATTTATTGAAGCAGGGGAAAAACAAAAATACAAAAACCTTGGAAGGGAGGCACAGGGAGACGAAGGGCAGGCGCAGGGAACACAGGAACACACGGACACACAACGTCAACGACGCGACAGAGAACAAATGAAAACTGAGGGCTTAAATACACAATGGGTAATCAGGGCAAGAGGAAACAGCAGGGAACAACAGGTGAGGCAAATGAAACTAATTACACAGGGGAAGCAAAGCTAAACACAAAGCACAAGGAAATCACATTGGCAAAATAAAACAGGAAGTGATAAACCAAGGAACACGCAGACAAGTCACAACACTGGGAACATGACAAACATACAGGGAGGACAAACTCAGGAAATAAACTATTAACACAAAACGCTGGGCCAACGGCCCAGGACATGACAGTACCCCCCCCTCAAAGGCCGGCTCCCGACGGCCAAAACCAGAAACAAAACCAGACAAGGGCGGGAGGCGGGGGACCAGGAAGGAGGGCCCGAAACAAAAACAGCCAGGGAGCAAACAAAGTCAGGAACAAACCCAAAAACACAAGGAAGCACTGGAGCAAGGGTAGAGCACAAGGGCAAAAAAACAATAAGCAAAAGGAACAGAACAAAGAAAAGCAATGGCACAAGCTGAATAACAGTCCAAAAACCAGAGCAAAACATGGGGATGAGAAAACAAAAAACAACCGGATGAAATAAAAAGCGACAGCACAAGGCCGGAGAGCTCCAATGTCCAAAACAGGGGGTCAAAACAAGGAACAGTTCAGGAGCTATGACAAAACAAAAACAGCAGGGGAAAAAACAGTCCACAGTTCAGGGGAGTCAGTAGGAAATCCAAAACAAAAAACACACAGGTCAGGAGGCCGCAGGGGCCAAGGGGCCACAAAGCAAAGTCCCAACGAGGGAGGCCGACCGCGCTCCCAGCGGCGGCGGCGACGAGGACGAGGAGGAATCACTGGAGGCCGACCGCGCTCCCAGCGGCGGCGGCGACGACGAGGGGAAGTCACTGGAGGCCGACCGCGCTCCCAGCGGCGGCGGCGATGGGGAGCAGGCACCGGAGGCCGACCGCGCTCCCAGCGGCGGCGGCGGAGACGAGGAGAAGACACCGGAGGCCGACCGCGCTCCCAGCGGCGGCGGCGACGGGGAGCAGGCACCGGAGGCCGACCGCGCTCCCAGCGGCGGCGGCGACGGGGAGCAGGCACCGGAGGCCGACCGCGCTCCCAGCGGCGGCGGCGACGGGGAGCAGGCACCGGAGGCCGACCGCGCTCCCAGCGGCGGCGGCGGCGACGGGGAGCAGGCACCGGAGGCCGACCGCGCTCCCAGCGGCGGCGGCGGCGACGGGGAGCAGGCACCGGAGGCCGACCGCGCTCCCAGCGGCGGCGGCGGAGACGAGGAGAAGACACAGGAGGCCGACCGCGCTCCCAGCGGCGGCGGCGGAGACGAGGAGAAGACACCGGAGGCCGACCGCGCTCCCAGCGGCGGCGGCGGAGACGAGGAGAAGACACCGGAGGCCGACCGCGCTCCCAGCGGCGGCGGCGGAGACGAGGAGAAGACACCGGAGGCCGACCGCGCTCCCAGCGGCGGCGGCGGAGACGAGGAGAAGACACCGGAGGCCGACCGCGCTCCCAGCGGCGGCGGCGGAGACGCGGAGAAGACACCGGAGGCCGACCGCGCCCCCAGCGGCGGCGGCGGAGACGAGGAGAAGACACTGGAGGCCGACCGCGCTCCCAGCGGCGGCGGCGGAGACGAGGAGAAGACACTGGAGGCCGACCGCGCCCCCAGCGGCGGCGGCGGCGACGACGAAGACACACCAGAGCCGCAACATGCCCGGACTCCCCTGAGCCCAGGGCGGTCAAGGACACAGGAAACTCGGAAGGTCCGAACCGAGCGGGACCCCCTGGCGGCTCGGACTGAGCGGAACACTCCGAAGACTCCGGCGGCTCGGACTGAGCGGAACACTCCGAAGACTCCGGCGGCTCGGACTGAGCGGGACCCCCTGGCGGCTCGGACTGAGCGGGACCCCCTGGCGGCTCGGACTGAGCGGGACCCCCTGGCGGCTCGGACTGAGCGGGACACTCCGAAGACTCCGGAGGCTCGGACTGAGCGGGACCCCCTGGCGGCTCGGACTGAGCGGAACACTCCGAAGACTCGGACTGAGCGGGACCCCCTGGCGGCTCGGACTGAGCGGGACCCCCTGGCGGCTTGGACTGAGCGGAACACTCTGAGGACTCTGGCGGCTCGGACTGAGCAGGACTCTCCGGCGCGGAGCGCTCGGACTGAGCGGAGACCCCCATCGGCTCGGACTGAGCGGGACCCTCTGGCGCGGAGTGCTCGGACTGAGCGGGACCCCCTGGCTCGGACTGAGCGGAGACCCCCATCGGCTCGGACTGAGCGGGACCCTCTGGCGCGGAGCGCTCGGACTGAGCGGAGACCCCCATCGGCTCGGACTGAGCGGGACCCTCTGGCGCGGAGCGCTCGGACTGAGCGGAGACCCCCATCGGCTCGGACTGAGCGGGACCCCCTGGCTCGGACTGAGCGGAGACCCCCATCGGCTCGGACTGAGCGGGGCCCTCTGGCGCGGAGCGCTCGGACTGAGCGGAGACCCCCATCGGCTCGGAATGAGCGGAGACCCCCATCGGCTTGGAGTGAGCTGAGCCCATGGGCTGAACGGGGCCTACATAGTGAGGCACCGGATGCGTAGGCTGGGACCGCGGAACAGGGCACACTGCTGCTTTATTGAGCAGCAGGGGCTGCTCGAGGAATAGCCGAGGTGCAGGGGACTGCGTGGAAGCAGGCCGGGAGACGACTGGCCGCGTGGAAGCAGGCCGGGAGACGACTGGCCGCGTGGAAGCAGGCCGGGAGACGACTGGCCGCGTGGAAGCAGGCCGGGAGACGACTGGCCGCGTGGAAGCAGGCCGGGAGCGAGAGAGAGCAGACTGCGTGGAAGCAGACCGAGAGCTAGGGAGATCTGGCTGCGTGGAAACAGACCGAGAGCTAGGGAGATCTGGCTGCGTGGAAACAGACCGAGAGCTAGGGAGATCTGGCTGCGTGGAAACAGACCGAGAGCTAGGGAGATCTGGCTGCGTGGAAACAGACCGAGAGCTAGGGAGATCTGGCTGCGTGGAAACAGACCGAGAGCTAGGGAGATCTGGCTGCGTGGAAACAGACCGAGAGCTAGCTAACACTGGGGCCTGAGAGGGAGCTGACACAACTGGAGCTACAGAAGGAGCAGGAGCTGAGGGAACTGGGACCAAAACCGAAGGAACTAAGACAGGGGCTGAGGGAACTGACTGAGAGGGCACTGAAACAGCTGACACTGGGGACCGAGGAAGAGTTACTGGAGCTAGAGCTGACTGAGGGCGAGGGGGAGCGACTGGAGCTAGAGCTGACTGAGGGCGAGGGAGAGCGACTGGAGCTAGAGCTGACTGAGGGCGAGGGAGAGCGACTGGAGCTAGAGCTGACTGAGGGCGAGGGAGAGCTGCTGGCTGCGTGGGAGCAGACTGAGGGAGAGCCGACTGCGTGGAGACTGACTGAGAGCTAGAGAGAGCTGACTGCGTGGAGACAGACTGAGAGCTAGGGAGAGCTGAGGCTGAGGGAGCTGATGCGGGGAGAGCTGGCTCTGGGGAAGGTGAAGCGGGGAGAGCTACAGAGGCTGACTGAGACTGAGCGGTGGCTGGAGCGACAGCTGACTGAGACTGGGAGGTGGCTGGAGCGACAGCTGACTGAGACTGGGAGGTGGCTGGAGCTACAGCTGACTGAGACTGGGAGGTGGCTGGAGCTACAGCTGACTGAGACTGGGAGGTGGCTGGAGCGACAGCTGACTGAGACTGGGAGGTGGCTGGAGCTACAGCTGACTGAGACTGGGAGGTGGCTGGAGCTACAGCTGACTGAGAGACAGGCTGAAGAGGCACTGTGGACGACACTGAAAACTGCTGTGAAGGCTTGGACCTGGCTGCCCCCACCCGCGGAACAGGAGCGGGCGCAGAGGTCAGCCCGTCCGTGGCTGCCTCCCCCCGCGGAACAGGAACGGGCGCAGAGGTCAGCCCATCCGTGGCTGCCTCCCCCCGCGAAACAGGAACGGGCGCAGAGGTCAGCCCGTCCGTGGCTGCCTCCCCCCGCGAAACAGGAACGGGCGCAGAGGTCAGCCCGTCCGTGGTTGCCCCCACCCGCGAAACAGGAACGGGTGCAGAGAGCTTCACAGAGGCTGGCGGAACCTGGGGCTCCTGGAGACGAGCTGGCATCACAGCAGACAGGGGCGAGCGCGACCGGGGGGGAGCGTGACGATGCCGGGTGCGCTGCTTCCTCCGCTTTCTGTTGGAGTGGGAGGCACGATTCTCTGCATCCAGAATGTCCACTAGCAGAGGAGAATCAATGATTTCTACATCTTGCGGCAGCCAACAGAGGTCGGGCTGCGCGACGGTGGAGTGGGAAAAAGTCTCATCACTTGCCGCAATAATATCGAGCCCGGTGGTACTCACGGAGGTGGTGGCCTGTGCGTGAAGCGGTGACAATGTCCGCGGCGTTATACCGCTCGGGTCTTGGGGAGAGGTGAGTGGAATGGAAGATGGCAGGGCCGGAGAGCAAGGCAGTGCCGGTGGCGATGAGGGGCCATGGAGAGGAGGAGACGAGGATAAGCCGTCTGGCTGCAGGAGAGGTGCATTAGTGATGGCTTGAAGAAAAAATTTGAGTCCCTGCCCTGGACTGGGCGGCCAATATTGTGCAGTTCATATTGTAGGTTCTTTCGGAGCATGATTATTGAATGGGCAAGTGAAGCGGTGTCAGGATGGGTGAGGAGCCAGGTGGAGGACGAAATAAGTCCACAACAGAAAGCTAATTGTATTAACCGGTGGTGACTGGTGGGGGCCTGAACAATTCTCTCGGAGAAATCCTTGAGCTCCTGGATCTTCTCTTCTTGCTCAGAGAGGGTCCTTATATCTGCGGGGTCCATAGTTTGGTCGCGTCGTTCTGTCATGGCCGGGGAGGAAACAGGCGAGGAATGGCTGACACGAAGGACTCCAGAAGTCAGCGTAACTTAAAAGGGATTTATTGAAGCAGGGGAAAAACAAAAATACAAAAACCTTGGAAGGGAGGCACAGGGAGACGAAGGGCAGGCGCAGGGAACACAGGAACACACGGACACACAACGTCAACGACGCGACAGAGAACAAATGAAAACTGAGGGCTTAAATACACAATGGGTAATCAGGGCAAGAGGAAACAGCAGGGAACAACAGGTGAGGCAAATGAAACTAATTACACAGGGGAAGCAAAGCTAAACACAAAGCACAAGGAAATCACATTGGCAAAATAAAACAGGAAGTGATAAACCAAGGAACACGCAGACAAGTCACAACACTGGGAACATGACAAACATACAGGGAGGACAAACTCAGGAAATAAACTATTAACACAAAACGCTGGGCCAACGGCCCAGGACATGACACTATCCCTGCTGAAGTAACATAAAGACAACTATAATGTCTATAATCATGGAACAAAAGTGAGAAACCCATAAACCACAGGTCCTCATGAACTGACTGGAAGGAGTCGCTGTATAATAAGCACACTTATATAGATATTCTTCATTTAGCAATCATTTCCACTGGACCAGCTTCTAGATAGATCACACACATATAACAGTATGTGCAATATGTACTGTAAGGCAGAGGTCCCCAACCCCCGGGCCTTGGACCGGTACCGGGATAGCAGTGAGGCGGACCCAGCCAAGCATTAAGCTGACACTCTCCGGCGCTCGACAGCAACTCTCCACGTGAAATCAAAGCTTCCTGTTATTGGAGGGATTGTGACAGAGTATTGTATGTGCAGGCTGATACTTAGTGAGGCCAGTCCCAGCCAACCCAAAGCTAGAAAAAATGAGTTGCGAGCTCAGGGCTCACACTGATTCCAGGTAATGGTGTGTTGTATTTTTCATGCACTCGTTTTTACGGTGTATCTTATTTTGAAGGCATGTTTGAACATTACAGTGGCGACCGTAGAGTGTTGGGGCAGAGACGATGTTACTCGTGTTATGATTGTGTGACGTTAGCAGGACACTGCTGATAAAGTTGCATACGTGTACACTGTGGATTCACATTTATTATTATATTTAGAAAATATCACAGTTTTAATGATGGTCATAGCATTTATTTTGTTGTATTTATCCACCATACCTTAAAGACTGGTCCATGAAAATATCGTCTCACATTAAACCAGTCTGTGGTGCAAAAAAAAGTTGGGGACCACTGCTGTAAGTGGTAACAATGTTTCAGTTGTTTACAAAAACACAAAGACAAACTACTCACCTATCAGAACGTCATCTTTCAGGCCTTGCACTGAGCAAAGTCACTGACAGCACTGCTCAGATCTCAAGCCCTGGTAGTACACTCATGCTGCTTTCTTCTCTCCTTCCTCTTTTTGTCATGTTTAACAAGCTTTTTCGCTGGACCCAAGAAGCAGACAAAACAACTGATTTAGTGAAAGAGAGTTTATTTACAGTGACGGGTAAACTAACACAGGGAACCAAGGCTGGAGAACGATAGAGCTGGCAATCAAGGAGATTCTGGAAGAGAAGGAGGGAGAGAGTCAGCACAACTGATCTTAGGCTGGCGGAGCGTATTCAGTGTGTGGGAAACCTTACTTGAAGTCCAGACCTATTACAGTATGTTACTCTAGGTAAGATCAAATTACAGAAATCAGCTACAATGTATGGTTAGGGTAGATCGCAGGCTAGACTACCTTATAGGTTCAGGCTGGGGAAGCATTACAGCAGTCAGCTTTCCCCATTTTGTTTCAGTAAGCATCTCTTTGAACATTGAAGAGCTTTTTTTCAACTTTTGTTTTACTAAAGTCAAAACTTTAGTGACACAAAATTACCCTGTTCGAGAAGGATGGCAGCATAAGGGTAAGAAGAGAGGTGGATGAAGTATTGCGCCCATCATGCCTACTGCCTATTGCACAACCCCGTGGGGGCAGTGTTATGATCTGGGGTTGCTTCAGTTGGTCAGGTCTACTTTCGGCAATGTTATGTGCCCAAAAAATTAGATCAGCTGACTATGTGAATATACTTAATGACCAGGTTTTTCCATGATTGGATTTTTTTTCCTTCCCCAGCGGCACAGACATGTTCCAAGGTTACAATGGCGGGATTCACTGGGCTTAAAATGTGAAAGGGGGAGACTGAGAGAACGAGACATCATCTTCACACATAGATTGGCCACCATGGAGTTCTGACCTTAATCCCATTGATAATCTTTGTGATGTGCTGGAGAAGACACAGTGGTCTGACTCCCCCATCATCAATACAAGATCGTGGTAAAAAAAAAAAATACATTTACTCAACTATGGATGGAAGTACTGCTCTGATGCTGATGCTCCAAAACTTATCACACTGATGCCATGGCGAATGCTGTCATCAGAGCTAAAGGGGTCCAGCAAAATATTAGGGTGTGTGATTATTCAGTTGGTGAAAGCATAGAAACCTTTGTTGCCTGCTTAAAATGCCACAAAAATGAGTCTTTACCAGAAGTAGTCTAGTATGTGAAGCATCCTTGATCTGAGTGCAGCTTGACTCATGAGGCCCATTGTGGTAAATCAAAGGGTAAGGAAGTTGCATGTTTTAAAGTGTCACAGATTATTGGTTTGT
Source organism: Archocentrus centrarchus (assembly GCF_007364275.1). Taxonomy (NCBI): domain Eukaryota; kingdom Metazoa; phylum Chordata; class Actinopteri; order Cichliformes; family Cichlidae; genus Archocentrus; species Archocentrus centrarchus. Next base: position 25,428,691 of record NC_044367.1, on the reverse strand, counting down.
TAACTCTTAATGCCATCAGTATTGCAAAGTGTTTACAACATCTATCTAAAGATTAGCAGCCTTGAAAGCGTAGTTTCTTAGCAACAGTTCCAGGACAGGAATTTGCAGGCATCTCTGCTGCCATTCACAACTGAAGAGGTTGCACCCCTTCTGAAGCTCTGCTCTTCACACCACAGCCTGTTGAAAGTGATCTTTTCAAACTGTACAACAGCAGATTTATTTCAGCACAATAACCTCGACTGCACTGCAGCATCACTCTCTGTGTGAATGTTTTTCAGTGTTTTCCGTTTGTTTTGCCAGTAATGCCAGCTAAACACACATACACACACACACATGCACACGCCCACACAGATACTCGCACCAAAACCCGCGCACACAAAGGAAGCTTTTGGCAGTAGCAGACTTTATGGAGCAAACAGTCTGATTCAAAGGCCTGAACGCTCATTAAACCTCAGCTGAACCTCCCTAACACACACGCTGAAAACTGTACGTAAAGAGCACACATGTGAATCAGTTCGACACACCTGCTGACACGCACACGAACTTTATATTAAGCTGCTCTAGCACAGCTTAGCTTGGTGGCCTTTGAAGCCGAGTGCTAAAGCAGATATTGATCTGATAGGCTGATCTTCCTTGCTTTACCCATCTCCCTCTTCCTCTAATATTACTTATACCTGCTTTTCTCTTTTCTTTATCGTTTTCACACGCTCACTCACTGGTTGTCCTCCCTCCATATCTCTTTTCCTGCTCCTCTGCACCTGTCTGTCAAACAGATTCTCTCCTAATGAAAATTTCAAGGTTTTATGAACATCAAGGTTTTACTTTGAAACCATGTTTTACATATTTATGACACTACAATTATCATTTTTATTCCATCATTTCTTACTGAAGAACTGTTATCCCGACTTTACTAAAAAAAAAAAATCTCTTAACTGTTGTGTGTTTCACCGGTGCCTTTATTGTCATATCAATAGTTTCATTATGCACACGGGTGAACCTTATGTGCAGATCTCGAAAAGCAGGCAACTTTTCAGGTCCTTCAAAAAGAAAATTACAATAATTAATCATACAGTTACAAATACATTTATCACTAATGTGTAAGCTTGTCATTATATGCTCATATGAACCAGTTTACACTACATTTGACCAACATTTTAAGCTATAATATTATTTAATGTCAATCCACAGGCTCCTTTACTGTCTGATGAGTCTCATGACCAATTAGACTAAAGTGCAAGAACTTTCAAAAAAATACCTGTCAGGTAATTGTATCAGTCATCAGTCTGTCTCAGTGAACCAATCAGATCAGTAAACCACAGAACAGGAAGATTATGATGAGTAAAAACAAGGTTTGAAGAGTTAGACCATCATTCAGCCTGTAGAGCCACATGTAAATTGTTTACTTTCCACTAGTGTAATATAACATAACACCAATGTTTGATTAATAGAGACATGTTTTTTCTTGTCCTGCTGGAAATATTACTGTGTAATTTAGCAGAAACGTGTAGTTTCTGATTCTTGGTTATTCCACAGAAGCTACCATACATGTTTCCAGGTAATCATCACATTAGTTGAAGATTGTTTTATGATACTAACACTAACATAAATAGAAACAAGTAGTTTTGCATTTTGCAGCCATTATTCCTGGTTATTGCATAGAAACTACTACATATGTTTCAATGTGAAGCCACAGCATTCACATTGTATTTGCACAGCATTTATTACATTTAGTTTATTACCTTCAAACAAAGAAGAATGCTGAGGATATAAGGTAGCATTAATTCCAGCATTATCGTTTGGTACTAGTATCCTAATATGTTAAAGCGTGAATCAATAATACCTCATTAGGATGAGCCATATGAAGAATATGACTTTATGATCTTATAAAGAATTCAAATGCACATATACTATCATTTTCTTGCCAGCAGGTTATCATATTGTTATTACTGTCCTAGTATAAGCTCTTTTGGTTCATAGGCACAAGTTTGTTTCACATTATTATCCCTTGTTTCTGGCACCTTATTACCCATAAAAATTCCAGTGTAATATGATTTAGATATCAATGTTGATACATAATATTGCTTTATTATTACTTGATATCACTTGTAATTTAGTGTAATAACTTGCCATTTCCATATTAACATATTTCCACCTTGTTACCCCACTATTACCATATCACATTATTACAGAGCTGTAATAGAAAGTACCACCAGCCGACCATATTTATTCACTTTACACTATTTAAGCTATCCTGCAAAATATGCACAGGCACACCAGGACTACTCATTCCTAGACGAAGAACAGAAATTAAGGTTAAAATATAGACTAAGACTTTTGTGGTTTCCTGGTTATTTTTTTAATCTTCTTCTGAAACTAAAATGCTAGAAAAACAAAAACAACTGGCAGCTTCTTGGCTGTTGTCCCTTCATTTAATGTGGCAGAAGTCTTAATCAACACCTGGTGTTTTTATTTCTTCTTTTAGCCAATCTCAAGATGGAAAATTACTAGCAGCATAGTGTGGAAAAGAGGCCACTAAAGGAATGCTAATTTGTGCTGTTTACTCATGTTTGAGACATTCATCCTGGGCTCCTTTTGTCTGCAGTTATAGATTGGGTCTCTCAAAGAAGCAGTGTGTATTGGTGAGCTATCTTCAGTGTTTTGAATAGAAAATGTGACGCCTTAGTGTCTGAGAATAATATAAACACACATATATAGGCTATAAAAGTGGAAAGTCTTTCTGTCTTTGAGCAAAGGGATGCAAGTTGATGAGCTCAGTTAATTTTTTCCTTGAACCCGTAGCAAGACTTCCAAATCAATCTGCAAATCTTAAATATAGAGTAGGAACCTGGAAGAATAATGCCATACCACTGTGTGTGAAAGATATACCTCTGAGCTAGTTTAGTTACAACCATGTGGCATTTGGATTACTAGGCCGAGGTCCAGCATTTGCTGTTGGTACTGAACTTGAGTTGATATGGTCTCTGTTTACGCAGGACAGGCAGCCTGTCAGCACAGTCACAAAGACTGACAGAAGGGTGGAGAGGAAGAGCAGATGCAGGACTAACACTGTGTCAACTGTTTGTCCACAGTCCACTCATAAGCTGTTCAGTACGCTGTGAAGTCAGCATGGCAACCCTTCAAGGTTCCCACTTTGTAGTGAGCCAGCTGCACTCCGAGTCCTCCTGCCTAGCTTTGAGTCTGCCGCGACACATCCTCACTCAAGTTGTCTTCATCCCTGTTTCCAAAAAAGTAGATAAGTGTAAACAGTGTGAATGAAAACAGGACAGAGCTATTTGCAAATCAAATTGTTTTTGTTCGAGATATTTCTTCTTATAGCTTGAAAAAAATATAAAAACAGAAAATTCAGTACATGTTCATTTAAATTCAATTCAAAAGCAAATGTTTTCTACTCCTTGTACCTAAGTGTTTCTTCCAGTTTTATTCACCATCTCCAACTCTGTTTCAGGCATCTGGCAATAGCGAAACAACAAATTAAGTGTCTATGCTGTAACCACATTTGTCCAGTTAAGACTGAACATTAACAGAACAGAGGTCACAGGAAATTTGCTTGTTACAGAAAGCGGGATGATTTGAAGTGACTAACTCACTGCCCTCTGGCGCTGTGCTGATAAAATAAGGCTATCAGACCAAGCATGGCCCTGTAAGCTACACTGAGCTCAATAAGGGATGCTTTAAAGGTCAGGGTGCAGCAGTTAATCTGGAGAGCGCTGAAACCGAGCCAGCAGGAAGGCCAAGGAGATCTGATAGTGCCTCTGCCTCACTCTCTTTCTATCTCGCTCTCTCCCATACACACACTCCTTTCTTTCTTTGCTCTAAAAGAGATGCTGCATTGTGGGTAGTGTGTTTGTGGAAAGCCAAGGCCTGATTTAATCTGCACAGCTGAACTAGAGCATTGTCTCATTCACCAGACCTGCTGTAGATACTCTTTTTTTTCCCCTGCAAGTGACAGATAGAAACAAGGAAAAAGAAGAAATGAAGTGAGTAGGATGGAGTGAGATTGGACTGTCACTGTCGAGACTAACTATGTGAAATATCTGCAAGGGTCTACACTCCACCCCCATCCTGTCCAGCCCACACCAGAAAAAAATAGGCTGGAACTTTACTGGTGAGCCTTGAGTCCCTGACTGCAAGACTGACAAAGGTTAGGTTGATTTTTTATATTCATATATTTATTGGCCACTTTATTAAGTACAACAGTTCAACTGCTCGTTAATGCAGATAGTGGTGGCAGATGGGCTGGTCTGAGTATGTCAGGAACTGGTGATCTTCTGGGATTTTTCCACACAACCATCTCCAGGGTTTACAGCGAATGGGGCAAAAAGGAGAAAATATCGGCAGAGCAGCAGTTCTTGGGGTGAAAATGCCTTCTTGATGTTAGAGGTCAGGCTGCTTCAAGTTCATAGGAAGACAACAACAACTCAAATAACCACTCATTACAACCAAGGTATGCAGAAGAGCATCTCTGAAAGCACAACACACCCAACCTTGAAGCAGATGGGCTACAGCAGCAGAAGACCACATCAGGCGCCACTGCTATCAGCTAAGAGCAGGAAACTGAGGCTGCAGTTCACACGGGCTCAACAAAATTGGACAGAAAACTGGAAAAACTTTGCCTGGTCAGAAGAGTCTCGTTCTCTGCTATGACATTCAGATGGGAGGGTCAGTAACTGGATTCATCCTGCATTGTATCGGTGGTTCAGGCTGATACTGGTGTTATAATGGTGTAGGGGATATTTTCTCAGCATACTTTGGGCCCATTAAAACACACTGAGCATCTCTGGGATGTGGTGGATTTGCATCATGGATGTGCAGCTAACAAATCTGCAGCAACTGTGTGATGCTATCACGTCAATATGCACCAACATCTCTGAATGTTTAAAGCATCTTGTTGGTATTAATGCCATGAAAAGTAATGCAGTTCTGAAGGCAAAGTGGGGTCCCATATGGTAGTAGTAAGGTGTACTCAAAAAAGTGGACAGTTTATTGCATGTACACTAGCTTCATGTAATTCAATTGCATTTTTCCCAACACAGAGTACAGTATGTATACACACTAAATGCACAACATTTGGGAGTAGTTGATATCTGAACCACAGCTTTACCTTTCAGAAGATGCAGGTGGGGGTAAGAGCTTAGGGTTCAGGAAGAGAATGATGGAGCTGAGCATCTCTAATAGACAGTTATTAACTCTTCATGCTTAATAACTCTAATTAAGCCTATAGTTTCCCATAATAAAGCACATTTTCCTCCATATAGTTACTATCCAAACAATCCACCCTTATAACGTGCAAGGCATTTTGGTGATATCTGAGAGTAAAAACTTAAACTTAGCTTTACATAATGATCACTACAGGTTCTGTTTTGTTGGCTGGAGTCAGGAAAGCTATAACAATATTCAGTATGAACACTTTATAGCTGATGAGCTTGAGCAGCAACAATAGCTAGAATGTAAAATAGAGAATGTAATGGATTAAGTCTGAGAGCACTTGTTACTCTGATCACAAAGAGAGCAATTTTTCATCTAGTTTTGTGCAGCTGAGCTTCAGAAGTACAACGTTTCATAAGTGGCAGAAAAAAAGATCTAAGTGCTGTTGTGAAGCTGTATAAATGTGTGCCACTAGAATCCCCAGTAGCTTCATTTTCTTCAAGTGCTCTATAAAAATTTTTTAGAATAATAAAATGAATAAATATATTGATGGGCCTTTGGGACAATTTGAGCCCACAGATTTCTCTAACTTGTGCAGTAAAACAAACAGAAGGACAGAGAAAGAAAAAAGTAACAGAGTAAAGCGAGTTGAAAACAGGGCTGTATGGATTTTTATTTTTTTAATTGTGCTCTGAAAGCAGAAAATGATTGAGTGACAGAACCCTGGAAGAAGGAAGGGATAGAAGAATAATGCGGTCAAGACGCTAATATAAGTGACAGCATTTTCCTCTGTCTGCAAACAGAATTGTACTTCAGCCGTGTTCAGTCTGTGCCCAGAGGAGGGAAATTAACAATCGGTCCATTCATTTAGTGACTTGTCATTCCCTGACACCTCTTGGCACCTCCTGAGAATCTTAACAAGGACCAGACATGGCAGCAAGAGACAGCAAAGGACAGTGACTAAGGAAAAGTGAAAGCGATGAAGGAGGGAATAGAAAAAATGACGGAAACAATAACAAAGGTGTTAATATCAAACTAAGCACAAAGAGTGAGGAAGCTTGTGTTTGGTCAGTTATTTCTTTGTTGTAACAATGCTTCTTGGCTATAAATCTTCTACTGTTATAAATCTTATACTCTCTTATACTCTTATACTCCTATACCTTAAATGGAGCCACGTTTGTAAGGAAAATGCATTTGTGGGTTGAGCAGCAGAGTTGAGTTGTGTTGTTGTGTCCAAATCTTCTCTGCTTATGTCAAACAGTTTATTCTGATATTGACCCCAGAATAAACTGTACCCCAGGTGCTGACAATCAGGCTTGTCATTATTGGAGGCAATCTCAATGCAGAGAAATATCGAGATGAGATTCTGCGACCAGTGGTAATCCCATATCCCCCACAGTCTGGGACTGTGGTAAACCCTGAGTGGGGTGTAATCAGAGACCACCTCCAAAATTTGGGAGTGGAGAGGATGGAATGGCCTGCCTGCAGTCCAGACCTCAACCCCAATGAACTCCAACACAACCCCACTGTTTGACTTGCAACAAATGCTGGTTGAAGAATGGATTAAACTAGACTTCAGCTTTAATTGCTGATCAAAACAGGTTTACAAAGCTGGATGGGGCCAGCAGCAAAAACTAGGACATTAAATTAAACAAGGAGACAGACAGACAGATGAGCACACAGCAGGCAGGGAGCCAAAGACAGCGACGCGACAAAGGACAAGGAAAAACACAGACAATGTACATACATGAGGTAATGAGAGGAGAGGGGAAACATCCGGGAAGAACAAGCCTGTTAATTATTGTGGCTCATGCCAAAGATGTGTCAACTCATGCTAACAGGAAGTATATACACCAAATAAACATACATGTGCTGAGTGTAAGATAAGAGTATGATATAAGTTAATAAAAGACAATATTTTCAGGTTGATTCATTAAAATATTTAATCTTCATGTAAAAATTATGTATTTTGTTTTAAAAAATTGTCTCCATTTCATATTTTCCCTTCAATCTACTTCTAATTGTTTGTTCATTTATTTAATGTGAAGTTAAAAAATATAAACATTAATTTGACTAGGTATTTTCATTTCTTACATTTGTCTTGAATCTTCAGCTTACATTTAAGCTTTCTTCATGATAGCTGCTTTAAGCTTAAAAGTGGTAATACATGAAGAGAAAAACAACGTTCCTTCTACAATAAGCTCTACTCATCTTTACCAGCTGGAAGTGGTAACGTTGAGTGGTACAGCTTAAACATTACAGTTCAACAGCAAACATGTGCACTGAAAAACTCTCATGAAGAGTCAGAGGATAAAAGAGAAAATCACAGCCCTTGTTTTCCCGTGAAGGGCCGTGGCAGATTAAGTCACACTTTTCAGACAATGAATTATTGTTTTCAGGGATGCTACATGTCTATTCAAAATAATAACAGAAGACCCTTGATTTTGTCTGGTAAAAAATCCATAAAGCAAAAACCACCAGAAAAGTAAACAGAAACCAAAACTGGCTGGAAACAGATGCTGAAACAAATACTAAGGGGAAGTCAGGACTAATTATACATATCAGGGTAATCAGGAGAAGTGGACACAGCAGGGTAATGAGACACAGGTGACATTAATCAAAGACAATGAGCCTGGAGCAGAAGTAAAGTTGAACACAGGACAAGTAGCAATCAAAATAAAATAGGAAGTGAGAACTGTAACTAAAAGGGGAAATGCAGACACAATGAACTTAACCTGGGGGAGCTCATGAAAGAGGATGGGACAGGAAACATGGAGGGAACAAGTTCAATTCTAAAACTAAGACTTATTATAACATTATAACAAGAACTAAATGCTCCAAAAATATGAACACCAACAAATTAATTGTAAAAAGGTTCAAAATCCAGTCAGACCTAGGATCACGACACTAAAAAGTTCACGAAGGATTAACCCACCCTTTAGCTTCCACCATTTAACTGGTTTGAGTCTGTGTTAAAGAAGATAATTTATAACCATTCTGAAGTTTTTCTTTGGGAATTGTCTGCTTTTCACTTATTTTCAGCTTTTGTTTGTTTTGTTAAGCCACCTAACAGTGACTTATGAATTATTCAAGCAGAGAAAAGGCACCTAACTCAAGGGATGAACCAGTGTTGCATCTACACATAACAGACAACTAAGCAAAGAGTCAATTTAAAATTGTATCTTTAGGAACGTTATTACTAGCAGCCTGACACAAAAACACATAATTTGTTTCCATTTCTTTGGTTCAGTCTGAGAAAATGCCAAAGGTAACACAGTTTGAAACAATAGTATTTTTGGACCAACAAGGTGACTTGCCATATAAAGCTGGTTGTATCCTATAAAACAAAATATTTGGCATACACTATACTGCCAAAAGTATTCACTCATCTGCCTTCACACGCACATATGAACTTGAGTAACATCCCATTCTTAATCCACAGAGTTTAATATGATGGTGGCCCACCCTTTGCAGCTATAACAGCTTCAACTCTTCTGGGAAGTCTTTCCACAGGTTTAGGAGTGTTTATGGGAATTTTTGACCATTCTTCTAGAAGCACATTTGTGAGGTCAGACACTGATGTTGGATGAGAAGGCCTGGCTCGCAGTCGCCGCTCTAATTCATCCCAAAAGTGTTCTATCAGGTTGAAATCAGGACTCTGTGCAGGCCAGTTAAGTTTTTGCACACCAAACTCATTGCTTTGTGCACTGGTGTGCAGTCATCTTGGAACAGGAAAGGGCCATCCCCAAACTGTTCCCACAAAATTGGGAGCATGAATTTGTCCTAAATGTCTCGGTATGCTGAGGAGTTAAGAGTTCCTTTCACTGGAACTAAGGGGCTGAGCCCAACTCCTAAAAAACAACCCTGTGGCCATGGAAGTGATTAGAATACCTGAATTCAATTATTTTAATGGATGAGTGAATACCTTTGGCAATATTGTGTATCTTGGCATGGTGTACAGTGTGTCTTTAAAAAAAAGTTGAGGAAACTGGTGTGCCCAGAAACAAGTGAAGGACAAAAGAAGTCCCAGGCAGATGAAAGTCATGTCCTTAAGAAATAGGGGGAAAACACAGCAAGGTCATGACAGCTGTATCTACTGTTCACTGAAGGCTCATCAGAAAATATGTCTCAATTTAACAGTCGCTGTGAAGAAGAGAGAAAAGGCTGAGGTATGCAAGCCCAGTACACAAGAACTGGACCGAAAATAAGTGGCAACAGATCGTCAATATTTCAGACAGTGAGGTTGGGGTTCTCGTCAAATTGATGAAATTATGAAGACAGAAAACAACAATCATAAACACACTGCCAATGCAGTAAAAGCATTCTTCGATAGAAAACAGTCATGGATTGGCCTCCCCAGAGCACTGACCTCAACATAATTGAAGCCGCGTGGGATCCCGACAAAAAACAAAACAAAGGCAGCCAATGTCCAAAGAAGAAATTTGGAATGTCATCCAAGAAGCCTGGAAAACTATTCCAAAGACTGCTTAAAGAAATCAAGGAAAGAAAGAAATTAAACATAATGAAAGCTTTCTTAAAATACGTTCAAATTGTGTTGAAGAATAAATCTGGTCATACCAAATGCTGACTTTCAAGCTGATCATAATTTTCCAAACTCTTCTTCTTTGCCTCATATCCTGTACTTGAATGTATATTTGCATGTTTCAGTAAATGGCTGCAGTCATTTCTTATTTTTGTAGCAAAGCATCCATGTTGAAAAATGACAGTAATTTGAAGCATTTGATGATAATTTGATCACAATGTGACAGTACAAATTCTGATCAAGCATGTGACAGTTTGTAAGGAAGACATTGTTGACTGTGGGTTTGTACACCATAATCCTACCTCTGCTTATCTGTATACAGTAGCTGAGTTAAGATATTGGCACCATGTGTGTGATGATGAAAAAAAGGAACGACCAGTCTTTATACATAATAATCAACTTTACATCAGTACATTTTATTGTATCCAGTCTAGCATGGGGTTTTCCCCCGACTTCTGTCGCTGTCTGCTTATTTTTCCTTTCTCTCTAAAAATGATGTTATCAAAGCTTTTCCTGATCAGAAAAAAAAAAAAGTTTGTTCCACTTGATTTGGATAATCTCCCCACAGTGCTCATAAATATATAATAAAGAGGAAAAAGGTGTACAAAAAAGAAAACATTCAACATGGGTTGAAATATAATTAAATTGTCTTATTTTTTTTACTGTGCAGAAGACCTTAAATCACATATTTATAAGGAATTATCAAATATCATTAAGCTTTTGTAAGAAGTTTTAATCCTCATTCTGCTCTGACCAAGTCTGTTCTTTATGGTTTGTGTTTTCTTTGCACCTGCATATTCCACTGAGTGTGTGTCGCTGGGTGTGTATCTGAATTTGTGTGTCTTCTGTATGACTGTATTCATCCATGCATACATACAGCTGGCGTGTCACAACATGTGTTTCAATGTGTCTCAGTGTCTGTGGGTGTTCTCTGCATCCCGCCCGGGGCTTTAATTAGTTCACCCTTAGTAATCATACTGTGCAGCTCTGATTATTCTTGTTGTCATGGTAGCACTCCGAGGTATCAACATCCTTGAAATGATGGCATTTTTATTAATGTGATATTTAAGGAATGGCTAAATTTAAATACATCAGGCATAAAAACCCATTTGGAATCAGGGATGAACAAATTAGAATTCAATGGTCAAAGATCGGTGTGACCTCATGAACACGCGTTTCACTCAAAAATGTATGTCTAATAGAACAAAAATGATAAAGTGATGACACATCATATGCCAAAGGTTGACAATGGATAGACATGGATGAAAATATAATTTAACTGATGCATACAACGACAATGCAATAATTCTAGGTGAAAATGAACAGGTGAACCACGAAGACTCGTTAAAAAGGCCAAACTCTTGACCTAGCCTGAAACAAGCCAATACAATTTTCAGCCTGTTTTCAGACAACCTGACAAGCATGAACTTGTAGCTCGTTTAACTCTATACAAACCCATAATAACTATGAAAAATAAACATGTACAAAATAAGAATTCAGCTAGCAATTTAAACTCTACAATCACCATCCTTGATTTAGAAAGGTAAAATTGGAATAAATTAGCATAACAAGCTGTCCATACCTGAGGCCTTAGAAACTGCCAAGCAAAGACTCTCAACCTTGGCTAACCAGTTGAAGAGAAGCCAGGAGAATAAACCAGATGTTCTCTACTGAAGTCATCCAAGGTGTACTCTCACTGGCAGGGGAACACTATGAGAACAGGATCCCCAAAAGGGACCGGTCCAGTTCAACCACCAGCCAATAACCTGTCAGGTGAAAAATCCTACCAATGGCTGGACAAAGCCAGGCTGACAGACAGCACAGAGGCACTAATCATTGAAGCACAGGAACAAGCTCTAAACACAAGCTCAAAAGAGGCTGGAGTCTACCACACCGGACAAGACCGCAGGTGCAGGCTGTGCAGAGATGCCCCGGAGACAGTGCAGCTCATAACAGCAGGATGCAAGAGGCCAGCAGGCAGGGCATACATGGAACGCCATAATCAAGTGGCTGGCATAGTATACAGGAACATCTGTGCTGAGCATGGCCTGGAAGTCCCGAGGTCAAAATGGGATACTCCTCCAAAGGTGATTGAGAATGACTGAGCAAAGATCCCATGGAGCTTTCAGATACAGACAGATAAACCAGGCAATACCAAGTGATAGCAACATGAGGAAGAAGGAAGACAAGAAGCTTGAGAAATATCAAAGTCTGAGAGAAGAGATAGAGAGGATGACCCCAAAAAACCTGGGGAGTGGCTCCAGCAGATTCCAAGAATAACATCTGAGATTTCTGTCTAGGACCTGAGCTTGATGAAAAAAGGCTGCCTGCAGAGCGATTGGGACTGTAGAGTATGTGTAGTGTTACAACATTATAATTTGGAGCTACAGAATAGTGATAAATGTTGCCTTGCCTGCAGTAAGATGGGTGAAAGTAAGTATGCTCAGATGTGATGAACAGCTTTATACATACAGCAACTAATGGATAGGTTCAGCCTTTTCCAACTGAAGCCTCAGACTGAGGAACACTAATCAGTTTTGAACTCATGTTCATTGTTGTACTTCTGAGTCAAAAGCAAAACTGCTGATTTATTTCTGCTGCTGACATGTCTGGCACCAAGCAGTGCTCCTTATCTTAGCTTTTTTGTAATTACAAAGAAGGCTACAATTGTATAGCAAACTTTGAAAGTGGTACAAATGAGTAAAACATCCTTCTGTGATTACAGTGTAAAGCTGTTAATGCCACAATCAACACACAAATGAACCTTCAAAAGCATCAAAAAGCTGACTGGTGTCCAGTGGCGCTTTTCTTATACTTCCCAAAGATTGTTTTGCTTGTTTAATTTTGGTTTACCCATTTCAGGAATCATGCCTGGCAAGCATTTTATTCTAATAGCGCTAACAAAGCAAGTTATAGTAATAACAGGTTTATAATAACATCATTTTGTAATTTTTTAAAAGTAAATCCTTGATTTCAGAAGCAAACAAATTTATTAGACCATCACCTAGTGTAAGGTTTATGCCACAGCAGCCCTAAATTAACAGTATTGCCATCCATCCATCCATCCCTCTCCCCAGCCAGCTCCACCAGCTTATCAGGGGAACACAGAGGCATTCGCAGGCCAGGTGTCCTCCACAAGGCATCCTAGTCAGATACCACCTGAACTGGCTCCTTTCAATGTGGAGAAGTAGCAGTTCTATTCTTGGCCCCTCTTGAAGGCCTGCACTCTTCACCCTATCTCTCATAAAGAGGCTTCAGAGGAAGCTTATTTCTGCCACTAAAGGCAGGGACATTGACTGGTAAATATACAGTTTCACTTTTTCACTCAGCTCTCATCACCACAATGGACCAGCACAGCATCCACATAACTGCAGGGCTCCAGTCTGTCTTTCAAGCTCCTGCTCCCCTCTTCCCTCACTCATGAACCCCGAGATATTTAAACTCCTCCACTTGGGGCAGCAACTCATCCCTGACCCAGAGTGAGCACTCCACCCTTTTTCGGCTGAGGATCATGTCCTCAGAGGTGCTAATTTTCATACCTGCCACTTCACACTCAGCTGTGAACTGCTCCAGTGCAAGCAGGAGGCCACCACCTGATGAAGCCAACAGAACCACATCATCCACAGCGAGCAGAGATGAGATTCTGCGAGCAAGACGGAAGCCTTCCACCACTTGGCTACACCTAGGGTAAAGGCAGACCCGGCAGAGACCAATACAAGATAGAAATAAGAAATATAAATAAAATAAATAAGGATCTGGTATTTACAGTGAGCAGAGGAGTAAATGGCAATAAATGGTTTATTTACAACTGAATGCAATGTGTTTATGAGAGGTGGTCTAATAAATTTGTTAAGCACTCTACATGAAATGCTTGAAGTGCTTGTGGAACTTTTGTTTTTAGTATTATACCCCGATCAGCTTTATATCATATATTGTAATGTATCTATTTCGTGATTCATGCTTCTTGGTACAAATATTCAAGTTGAAAAAAGCATTTTATTTGTAGCTAATACAACCTCCCTACACAAAAATACTTTGTCTAAATGTTTTAAACCACAAGAAAATATAAGAAGAGACTGAAAACAGAAGAAGAATAAGAGGCTTCAAATTTTAAAATCTGAACAGCAGATTCATTGAGCAACAGGCCAGGCTTCCAAAATGCAGCGCTGTCCTTAAAGATTTTGCAGAATTAAACTGAAAATTTGAATATAATTAATAATAGAATATAATTTTTCACTTCAGATAAGAACGTGAGGTAATACATCATCCCAGGCAACATTACTCTGGCTTTCAAGCTCTCTCCAACTTTCAGGAAAAGCAGCAAGAACAAAGAAAGAGCAAGCATTGTGAGAGAGATGATTAAATGCTTTGGACTTTAACTGGTGCTTGGGTGACAGCTCAGCATGGAAACAGGAACAGTAACGCATACTCACAGGATTAAAGGTGTGTGTTTCCACAGCACACACACACACATGAACCAAAAGGACATGAAATAGGAAGATAAGTGAATGTCAGTATTTTTGTTGTACTCAAGGTATTGTTTTCTGCTCTAATTAAAATGACAAATGCTATAACAGAATAAAGAGTAAAGTGGGACATCCACTGTCAGTTCCCACTAAGTTAAAATTGCACATCAGCATCAGTAGGTTTGTTATGAAAACTGTGTGTTCTAATAACTTCAAGCCAACAAGAAGAAGACAGAGGATGCTCCCACTGGAGGGAGATTTTTAAAAGTGTTTCCAAAACATCAAACGTTCTTTGTACGTTAAAGAAGAAAAACTTGTCAACTTGTGTTTTTTGTCAAAACAAATAGAAAGAAAAAAATAGCTTACATCTGGATTTTCCTCTTTCCTTTTATTCATGTCTATAACTGACTGATATGCGCATTATCATGGATTTGTACATGGATGTCACAGCAGACAGCATGATGAGTTTGGTAAAGATTTCATCTTATTTATTTCTTAATCTTGGATAATAAGAACTGATACTGCAGATCTCTATGTGCTGCACATGAGTCTTAGCTCTATATTGGAACTAAGTTAAAGAGCATCTTCCCTATGAAATAAAAGGAGGTTTTCAAATTTGCAAAGTTGTGCATGTAGGTCAAATGTGTATGCAAATGGGGTCAAAGTTTGGACACCTGCTTGTTCAAGGCATTTTTATTTTAGTCCCAAAATATCACTAAGAAAAAAAAAAACAAGAAAAAAACCTAACATTGATTTTTGTTCTGTTGACAGCTCTGCGCACTGGTCCTCCTCTCAACCAACATCTAGGGCATTTCCAACAGAAGAAGTAGTTGTGTTCAAACTTTATATAGTACATCCATACAGATATTAAGCAAACGTTGTGCTTTTCTAGAATACATCTACAATTTATATCTGCATCCAGTACGATATTTATCTTGGTGAACACTTTGCTCAGTTTCCTCCTGCAAAGTCTGACATTTTCCCTGCAAACATCTCTGCGCTGTTAACACTTTGATGGAAAAATGTTTTTAAAAAAGCTTTGAAGTACACTCTGACCCAGACATAAACCCCCCTTCTCATTGTGATATCCACATATGACAGAAGTTCCTCACAAGTGTGATGTCAACATCCTGTGGGTCTGTTGAGAAGAGAAACTACCTGTGTTTGCTTTGTATAATTTAAACCTCTGACATTTAATGCCACCTTAGAGTGCTTTCCAGAACAAATGATTCAGGCTTAATGTCAACATGTTATGTCATCCACTCTGACTAATTTACCTGACAGCGGTGAACTCCTGGCAGTGGAGGAAGGCTTCCATAAAAGGCAAGGCTCTGATAACACGGTATGCAGCAGTAGTGGAATACAGTTTGTATAAACTACAACTATTCTACAAGAACATAATCTTTAAAGGTCCTTTACACAACATTAAGAATGGCTGAAAAAGTATAAAAATAATAAAGCTTTGCACTCTCTTGGCATCCTGGTAGCCAGCTTCATTAGGCTGTCACCTTGAGGTGTCCCATGAATTGATTAATATGCTGAGCTCTTGTTGGCTACTTTTTCTCTTGTACAACTTGTACAGTAAAGATCAGATCATTTGAAGCAACACTTCATCACTTCCTTCTTGTTCGCACAGCCCATCCTGGACACGCAGCATAAATGCTTGCAACAAAAAGACAAAAGAAAGAGTGAAACATTTAGAACTCCTTTCCCAGGCCTTCAAAACAGTTGCATGTTTGATACGGTAGATTTGAACTTTCCTCTCTTGTGCTGAGGCCATCGGTGAATTTGTTTTCAGCTGTATGTCACTCTCTTCTATAATCTTCATGTTGGTGCTTTCTGCCTTGGACTGTAGTCTGATTTGCTCAAAAGTACTGAAGATAGAAATGAGCAGTTAACAGCAAAACAGTCAAAGCTGACAAACCCTTAAACATTCCTTGATGTTAAGCATGGATTAATCACCTTCTTAATAGGCCATAAATGTGTTTATTTCTGGCCATTTTAAGATTAGGTCTGCAACAACTGACTCAAGTGGAATACAGTGGGAGGACTCTACAAATACCTTTGTGCTCATAAGTTGCTTCATTATAATTCAAGTTGATCAACCAGGTGATCAAACTCTCTGCCCTTGTGTGTGTGTGTGTGTGTGTGTGTGTGTGTGTGTGTGCGTGCGTGCGTGCGTGCGTGCATGCATGCATGCGTGTGTGAGATCAAAAAGATAACATATCTGATCACATCGCTCTAGATTGTAAATTTTTATTAAAATAGGCCCTAAATAACTTGTCATGAATATGCATGAACACCAAATACGACAGTACACTAAAACATTTTAATATTGTGTCACTCATCTCAATTAATTCATTGAACTGATGCTGCACTAAAACAAAGGCTTTTATTTAAGGCTTTTACGATGTCTCTTTTTCTTATCACCTCGGCTCCTCTCTCATCATCGTTTCCTCACATGTGTGGTGAGAGGGGCTCAGATGCAAAGACAGGAGTTGAAGATGGATTATCTTATTTAGGTGATGGGACAGGTCACCGTGGTTACCCAAAAATGGAAGAAGAGGTAAAGCTGTGAATTTTTCTATTTTAAACCAAACCATGTCTACCCTGACGGAGCAGCAAGTGTAAAAAAAAAAAAACTGGTTTATGTAGGTGTACATTTCTTTTCAGGTTCCACTCCAGCTTTACTCTCCTGAAAGCATCTGACCCAGATGACGTCAGCTTATTAAATTTTTGTATTACATGATGCCAGAGTTATTGTGATTTCCGACTTTAGGGAGGTTTCACTCCTCCGACTGGGAGAGAAAAGAGTTCTGACAAGTGAAGAGCAAAGTGAAATATTACTTTAAACTTTAAAGAAAGAAAAAGTGACAAGGAAAAGTAGCACTGGGCCACTGTGTATACTGGTATCCATATGAAAAGTAGCGGAAATAAAGAGTTCCCTCATGCCTCAGCAGAAATCAAACACAAGTTGGTGAGGAAAATGTGACTTTTTATTCACTTAATGTTAAAAAAAAACACAACATAAGCAGTTAAAGCACACAGAAAGGTCAGTATAAGAGCTACTAACAAAAACCCTCTAACTACAAATGCTTTGATTTCTTTTTGTTTTTTTATCTTTTTGGAACAGCTGGCTTGCTACTGGTGCCCTAAGAGCCAAGCCAATCACATTAAAGGATGGATGACATTTTGGAAACGCAGGTATAGGTTAAGCAATTTGATGTGCTGTTTAAACAAACACAAGTCATATCACAGTAAAGCTGTAATAACGGTGCAACATGACTGCACAAAAGAGCTTTGATCATCTCGCCATATTGCGTGTGTGTGTGTGTGTGTGTGTGTGTGTGTGTGTGTGTGTGTGTGTGCGCGTGTGTGTAGGGGGGTAGGGGGGTGCAGTTCCCCCTGGTGCTCTCATAGGCTGGTAATTGGAGAGATACAAGCAAGATTGCTGACACATGACTTGTTCTAGCTGGGAGGGCTGGATCCTGCCTTTCTTCAATTCATTCATTTCATTCGTGTCCACTGGGCAGAGGAGCAGAGACCAAAGAACAAAGGCTGTTAAATCACACAGCCCCAATTGTAGCCGCTCCCACTTAACCAGCCTTGGATTAAATTGGCTTTCAGTTCTCTCTGCACCAAATGCTGGCTGAACCCACAATTCACATAATAATGGGGCCTTCATCGATAGTCCTTTGGTAAAACTTTAGATTACAGTCTACATTTTACATGGTGCAATAATTTGTCTGCTAGTACACCATATACCAACACGTCTATAGAATGTGGTTCTGGTGGATTTTAAGTATTAGTATCAGGGTAACAATTTTCGTTGTTTGTGCAAACTTCTAATGTAGATCATTTACAACAATTTATTGTTAAAAGGTAAAATCTACTTTTACCTTTTATACCTTATACTTACCTGCTTTATTCTGCATCCATTCCATCACTATTACAGGGCACACAGTGCTCTCTGGTACATTTATTGTTTAAATACTAGCTAGAGCAGTTTCACTTTCCCTTCATATCCAACATCTGCTGTTTAATGTGCTGAACATTTTCAACAGTGATGTTATTGAACTGTTTTGGGGTGTGGCCAAGCATGCTCTTTTTTTTTTTAGCATTTCAATATGATAACCACATAAGTATAAATATCCAACTGTTGCCTATTCATGTATCCAGCAGCTGCAAAGCACCATTGGTTTCCATTTGGAGTGATTCTGGCGGGGTTTCTTTCCACTCGACAAATGTTAAGTTCAATATGCGGTTTTCTTTTAGCTGTTTTCGATCTCTGCCAGCCCCTTTGGGGAAAGTAGCTGGCTGTGCTGCTGCTTAATGCTCAAACCTGTTCACCAGCACGTTGAGGCTGAAAACAATGCTGTGCAAAGCAAACCAAAACAGTAAATTTGTGGGCCAGAAAGTAAGCCAACCCTGAATTGGATAAGCAGTTAAGTGGATTGGATGGATACATTTTTTTCATGGATTATTATCTTAAATGTAAATTGATGGTTTGAAGGGCTATTCAATCTAAAGTGTGGTAAACTCATCAAGTCTGGACAATTCATCTGAAAGAAGCTAAAGTGAAGTGAAATGTTTTCATTTTTTTAGACAACACAGAGCAGCAAAGAAGCTGTCAGAAGCTCAGACAGATATTTAATGGCAGAAAGTTTAAGGTGGAAGAGACTTACAAATGTTCTCTCAGAATGAGTCACCATCCAGGCTGCAACATGCCGCAGATGATATCCCACGCGTCCTACCAGGAAACTCATTACAGTGAGTTAAATGCATGTCTTCGCCTCCTCTCAGCATCCACCCCTGCACTACTTGACTCAGCCCCTGTCCCCCTCTTCTCTGCCCACCTTTTATATCTCTTTCCTGTTGTCTTCATTCATACTCTGATTTGATCTACTTTTTGCTGTTCTCCCTGTCTGATCTTCCAGCCTCTTTCTTTATGTCTGTTGCCATTATATTTTCTATCATTTAACTCATGTTCTCATTCAGTGGTGCAGAAGTGCATAAAAAAGACAAATGCTCCAAATCTTGAGACATTTTCAGTGTCCTAATTTGCCATTTTTCTGTTGTCCTTCAGGATTCCAACCTCATCCTTTCACTCATCTCTTGCTTCCTGCACTCGCTCACAAACCCTGTCATCCACCTCTACGTCTGATTCAGGATATTTGTGTGAAACTTAAACTCTCACTTCTCGTACCTCTCTCTGACTCCCATTATCCTTTTTTCTTGAAGTGATACAAAAGGCCAAAAGGACCAATGACTGCATATATGCTTGTAGTTGTAGTTGCCAGCAAGGTAAAGACCCTAGAATATTAATCGTTTCGGTTGGCCTACTGGATGAAGTCATGAGAGAACATGTGGGTTAACATTTTGATAAAATGTCATACATAAATATTTCAGTAAAAAAAATGCCATGTTTCATTAATTTCTCTCTGTTTTGCAGGAAACTTGGAGCAATCAAATGCATCCCAACAGGGATCAAGCCCAACTCTGGAAAGACCCACTCCTAAATGACATTTAAAGAAATAAATGCTGTTTCCACTGCACACATGGAAAGCGCTAGAAATACTGTAACCTCAAAGAGCGAGCTAGCAAGACGAGTGCCCATGACACTTTTTGGAGCACTGCAAATTATAGGGCATACAGTTAACCTCTATCCAATGTCAGACCGGTATGGAGTTCAGGTTCATTTTACATAAGGTTTATATTGACAGCAAGAGTGGCCTCATTCCCAAACAAGTTAATGAGTAAATGGGAAGGAGCACATTTTTAACCTCTTTTGCTCAATCTATCCAATCCAATCCAACTTTATTTATAGCGCGCTTTAAAAGACAACAAAGTTGAACAAAGCACTTCCCAGATAAAAGACAGCAATACAATACAGCACAAAAAATAAACACATAAAATAATAATAATAATAATTTAAAAGGATAAACCATAAAAGGAGTACTAAATAAAAATATAAAAACAGTTCCCAAAATGACTCAAACTAACTAGAGACTGATATTTTTGAAATGCCTTAGAGAAAAGGTGTGTTTTTAAACGAGATTTAAAGACCTCTAGTGTTGGGGCCAGCCTAACAGAGAGGCAACCCATTCCATAGTTTAGGTGCCACCACAGAAAAAGCTCGGTCACCCCGGTGTTTCAGTCTCAACTTGGGGACAGCGAGAAGTAGCTGGTCCAAACCAAGTAGGTTTTGTTGGCGAATGAAGATTAAACTAATTAACAAATGAAAAAGATTTTAGAGATGGAGCAACTAACTTCTTTTACATTGCACTTTATTACATTAGATTTGGATACATTTAATCACACTTACTTTATGCTCATTCATTAGAGTGGCAGTCCAAGGTCTGCTTGCATACTGTCATAACAACCATGCTAGATTGTGACTAATTCATTATTAAAATATTTAAGACACAAGAAAAGAATGTAAATCAAATTTCCTTAAATGCAAAGATGAACTCAGAGTGTACTGTGCTTCCTATAAATGGTTGGTACAACTTGACAAAGATAATTATTAAAAAGTTGATACTTTTAGACTTTTAGGTCCTTATCATGTTTGCCTAATGCACACTCATTCACATCTAAATTAACTCCAGAAAGCGCTCATGGAATATCAAGGGGGTAAAAAAAAAAAAATCAAGTAAATGGACTATCTCCTTTGCATCTTAATTATTTTAAAGCCGTTGAAGCATATTTGTTTAAATGATGGGCATTTTTCTGTGAAATTAAATCCACATAAACAAGAACAAATACAATTTTAAGTTTAGGGAGGAAACAGCTTTTTATATTTAAGACAGGTTCAACACTCAGTATTGCAAACAGCAGCAGTCATCCAGTACTGATGGTTAGGGTTATGGCTTGAGTAATTAAGTTCAGATTTTTGCTCAAAAACACACCACATTCTCATGATTAAACACCCACTCATTAAACAACAGTTTGTTTGTGGGAGTAAGAGTGATTAACAAAAGTGTGTTTTCAATCTCTTTGAGAAGTCTGATTAAATTTATGTTCAGGGTGACCATGTAACTACTGGGATAAACAGCTGAAACTTTCATCCTAGGTCAGCAGAAAAACAAGCTGATGACATAACGCTGAGAAAATGAATAAGCAGACAAGGCTTCAAATCCTGCTACAAACTCTGAAAGAAAAAAAAATAAAATAAAAAAACTATCCCTGAACTTTACTGTCATTACTAACATTTTGTTTGTATTTTTTTTGTATTCTTTGAAAGTATTTATTGGCTCTACTTTTGAAGTAAACAGGCTGACAGCAAGTATTAGTCACACAGATGACACTTGGTGAGGCAAGATTACTCATCTTGTCTTGAAGTCTCATCCTCTTTCACTGTCTCACTCATACACACACACACACACACACACACACACAAAGCCATTGCATGGGATCAGTTTTACTTTTATTTTTATTTCAAGTCAATAAATAGAAAACAAATACAGAAAACAGCTGTCACGATATGACTCCATATGACAAACAAAACAACAACTGTGTCAAACACACACAAACTGGCCACAGTTGTGTATCCTCACATTATCCAATTAGTGTCACTGTTTGCTTTGGTCTGACTTCAGTGCAACATGGACTTCTGCAGCTGCAGTCCTATTGGTCCCACTGAGTTAGACAAAATCCATCAATATATCAAGTCCACTGAAACCATTTTGAAAAGATCTCCCTCTGTCTCTTTCTCTCAGTCAATCCTTCTTATGAGCTGAACAGTTGTGGAGCTCCAGAGTTTTTTGTCAAGATATACTAGATGAATGTTTAGTGCTATAAAAGCAGACAGCCCTACTATGACTGAGCTGCGAAGTTATTATCTAATCTCAGTCCTTTAGCAAAAGGCGGCTGACTCATAACCAAGCTGTCTTTGTTCTCCAAAGTTTGTGGTATTCTTTAGTTTCATTGTAAAATGATATGAAAAGCAGTGTTTTACAAAATTCTCATCCACTGATAAATGGCATCATCATACCCTGACCTCCAGAGCACACCAAGATGGGTTAAGGATGCTGTCCAATCCCAGTCAAGACTGGTGATCCCCTGCCAGAAAACTGTAGACTGGCCTTTTGTGTTAGAAGTGGGTGGCTGCCCTGAGCGGAGCTTAAGTTCAACTATCTTGAGGTGAAAGTGGAAAAATAAGATCACCTTGTGAAGTGATGAAGTGTCAGCAGTGCATAGGCATTATATGGGATAGAAGATATTGAAGAAGAAGCAAAGACTGAGGGCAAAATTCTCAGTTGACATTATGGCTATGATCATGAACTTTGTGTAATGAGACTGTTGAAAATGTTTAGTGCCAGAGAAACAACTACAGGCTCTCATAGATATGATACAGTTAAAACTAAACAGTTACATTAAAAAAAAAGAAAGGGGGGGGGGGGGTCAAATGTATTTGTATTCCATTTTAATTCAATTCAGTTCAATTCACTTAAATAACTCCAAATCACAATAACAGGCACTTTGTACTGTAAGGTAAAGACCCTACAATAATACAGAGAAAGCCCAACAATCAGAAAACAAAGCCCAACAATCAGATGACCCCCTATGAGCAGCACTTGGTGACAGTGGGGAGGAAAAACTCCCTTTTAACAGGAAGAAACCTCCATCATATTGAGTTTTATTCCCAGTGTTGTGACTAGTCTGCATCTCTGTCCTGTGTCTGTGTGTTTCCTGTTTTACTTTGGTAGTCTTAGTCTCATCTGTCTTGTATTCAGTTTACTTCCTGGTCTCGTCCTGTTTGATTATTCCCAACCGTGCCTCCACCTGTTCCCAATCCTCTCATTATCCCGTGTGTGTATTTAAATCCTCAGTCTGTTCTTTGTCGCGTCATCGTCGATGATTCCTCTGCTGCGTGTCACCCTGCCCTTTAGTTCTGACACCTGTCCAGTTTGTATGTATTCTTTGTCATTTATCCCAGTAAATCACGTTTTAAGTTCAGTTCAACATCAAGAGTCTTGCATTCTGGGTCCAACCTCACCCGCCACACAGCACACCGTGACACCATTCTACTTTAAAATACCCTAGGACCCACAAGCAAGCCTGCAATATAGAGCAAAGTGCCCTATTGGGATGATATGGTACTATGAGGTCTTTTTGATTCTGGATCTAACGGTGAGCCAATGAAAAGAAGCCAGTATAGGAAAAATTTGCTCGCTCTTTCTAGTCCCTGTCAGTACTGTTGTTGCACTATTATGGATCAAAAATGAAGTACGATGATTCATTCCAAACCATTTAGTGATCACCTACAACCTAATGATGAAACAATGCTTATTATACAATTCTATGTGCGATTTGTTTCTTTGGTATAAAGTTTTAATGAAAAGGCATCATCTGACTTTTGTTTCCAACAAAACTTTTTCTTGAAATAAACTTTGTGTGGTGTGTGACACAAAGGGAGACAAAGTAGAAGGGACAGAGATTGAAAGTGACAGTGACAGTGAAAGGGAGGAGGAGACTGACGCAGAGATATCTTTAGTTTGGACAGACTGCACTCAGTTTCACTTGTCTCCTTCATCCTGAATCTATTTCCCTTTGATTCCTCCTGAGAGCTGACAAGTGGAAACAAAGGAGAGGCAGACAGTGACAGCAACACAGCAGGGGTCCGGATGTGAGACCACGCAATGACTGTATGGGGATCTTTATTGCTAAGCCCTTTTAGCATGACATACTGTAACAATTTAGAGCTGAAATAGTTTAACTATTAGAGATAGTGTTGCACATGTTTTGTGTGTTTGTTTGCTGTATTGAAATAAAGGCAATCACACTCTTTTGTACCTCGGGTCACACATAGTTCCTCCTGACAGTTTGACCTCTCCCAGGGGCTGCTGTGACATGTGCAGTTTACTAGACAGGGATAACGAGTGTTGTCCTTGCTTGTCCTTGAGTCCTTGCTGTTTCACAGTGAAGCGCACCCCACAATTGTTACATGTCTTTTGGGTACTTGGAAACTGGTTGGATGACAACATGCCTGATCTCTAGGGGCTGTCATTCATGACAAATAAGAAAAACTTTGCCTGACAAAACAATGTACTCTTGTTACCTCAACATAAACCCAAAAAGTGGACCTTGGGTTTAGGATGCTGACTTGCCCAACTTTATTTTGAATTCAAAGTTTATGTCCTCCAAAATGTGCAGACACATTACAATTTCTTCTTGAAATGTATTCAATTCAATTTTATTTATATAGCACCAAATCACAACAAACAGTCACCTCAAGGCGCTTTATATTGTAAGGTAAAGACCCTACAATAATTACAGAGAAAACCCAACAGTCAAAACGACCCCCTATGAGCAGCACTTGGTGACAGTGGGAAGGAAAAACTCCCTTTTAACT
Source organism: Archocentrus centrarchus (assembly GCF_007364275.1). Lineage (NCBI taxonomy): Eukaryota > Metazoa > Chordata > Actinopteri > Cichliformes > Cichlidae > Archocentrus > Archocentrus centrarchus. The sequence goes on along the minus strand of NC_044367.1, from coordinate 25,404,162 downwards.
GGAAGAAACCTCCAGCAGAACCAGGCTCAGGGAGGGGGGGTCATCTGCCGCGACTGGTTGGGGGAAGGGGAGGGAGACAGGACATTAACATGCAAAATATTGGCTTCTCTTTATTTACTCCCTGTTAAATCCAGAATCAGTTTAAAATCCTTCTCCTCACATACAAGGTGTTATAAATTAGGACCCATCTTATCTTAAAAACCAGTCCGTCTCGCTCATGGAGTTTATTTGAAGGTTGTCAATTAATATAAAGGTAAATGTATGTAAATTTATTTTGTTTGCAACAGAACCGGTTTTTTGTTATCATTTTCTGTTCATCATCATCATTTTGAGCCATCTGAACTGCTAGCCTAGCATTGGTCTGGCAGTAGAGGAAGTTGAAAGAATTGGGATATGGATAAATGTAGCGAGGTTATCACAGCCTCTGTGCTGCAGCACATTCAATTAAATGTACACCCTGTACACCCTGTACAACCCTCAACAGGATAAGCGGAAGAGGATGGATGGATGGATATTCTATGTCAAAGAATCCTCTGCAGTCAGTGACTTACAGATGTCTTCAATATACCAACATCACCACATCCAGTGTTAAATATTTAAACAGCTGTTTCTTTCCTGTAAATGTCCGAACAGTCGTCACATTTAGATTTGTGTGCAGTGTTCTGTGTATATAACTGTATAGTCTGTAGGGATGCGTGTGTATATACAGCCTAGAATGGGTTTTTGTGTATCCATGCATGTGATGTGTGCGTATATGTATGGTGATGTCTGAGCTTTAGAGAAAGTGTTGTAACATTTATCTAAGAATGAAAGCTTCTTCAGTGACATGTTTGTGTGGACTTGTGGTCGTGTGAGCATTTATAACATGCAATAAGTAAAACAAGAGGGATGTGGACACTGTAGGTCACGTGATGCATTCAGCACTGTGGTAACCTGCTGATGCATGCAGTTTATTAAGCATTTTGCATGGGAACCATAAGAGTTTTCCAATATAATTCCGAGTCAGCCTTGCTGCACTATACGGTGTAAATCTTTGAACAAAGTGTTACCAAGCAACAGCCCCGTTGAACTAAATGGCTGCCAAGTACAAGTTATGAGATTGCAAAAGTATGTTCACACTGCAGCATCTGAAGGACAGAAAAATATAAACTTGTGAGACACTCTGCCATGCTTTTCATGTGATGGAAACAGATTGTGATATGTGGAAATGAGGACTGCATTTCTAAGTGTCTGAGTGTCTTAAAAGGCAACAGTAAAAAGAGACATTTAGCAGACAAAGTTCCAGAAGGGAAAGTGAGCGGTGCCATAAAATGAAAAGCTCATTGACTGCACATTTTTAATAACATGAATTAAAGCATTTTAAGTCCAAGTCAAAAAGCTACATTTCAAGTGTATTCACTTGTTGCTGTGGTTAAATTTAAGTATAAAGTGCATAAAGTGCTCAGTATAGATGGCAGGGATGGAAAGTCCACATTTCTGATGCCAATTCGGGATCACAGCAGGTTGGAGTGCATCTTATTTACATTTCCTTGAGTCAGTGCTTCAAGAACCACCACACACAGACGTATGCAGACATGGGTTTCAGTTGTCACAGTCCTCGTGTCGAGCCGCTCTTGAACAAGAGACGGCGTCAGAAGCGTCTCGCCTGGACTAAAGACAAAAAGGACCGGACTGCTGCTGAGTGCTCCAAAGTTATGTTCTCTGATCAAAGTCAATGTCGCATTTCCTTTGGAAATCAAAGTCCCAGAGTCTGGAGGAAGAGAGGAGAGGCACAGAATCCACGCTGGCTGAGGTCCAGTGTAAAGTTTCCACAGTCAGTGATGGTTTGGGGTGCCATGTCATCTGCTGGTTTTGGTCCAGTGTGTTATCTGAGGTCTGAGGTCAACGCGGCCGTCTACCAGGAAGTTTTAGAGCACTTCATGCTTCCTGCTGCTGACCAACTTTATGGAGATGCAGATTTCATTTTCCAGCAGGACTTGGCACCTGCACACAGTGCCAAAGCTACCAGTACCTGCTTTAAGGACCGTGGTATCCCTGTTCTTAATTGGCCAGCAAACTCGCCTGACCTTTAACCCCATAGAAAATCTTTGGGCTATTGTGAAGAAGAAGATGTGATACGCCAGACCCAACAATTCAGAAGAGCTGAAGGCCACTATCAGAGCAACCTGGCCTCTCATAACACCTGAGCAGTGCCACAGACTGATTGACTCCATGCCACGCTGCATTACTGCAGTAATCCAGGCAAAATCCTGGTGACAGAATCAGGGGGACTCTTGATGTGAAGCTGTGTCTCAGGTTCTTTCAAGGGTACCCTTTGGCTCCTTCTTAGTGGAGCACAGTAAACTTGGCCTTAAAAGTAATTCTTTGGTGGGTAAGAGGTGTTTTGACTCTACTGAGAATACAAGAACATATTAGGGAGGGTGTAGTTGTAATATTTGGACCACCCAGTGTATGTGTTATTCCAGTAAAAATCCAAAATGTAAAGTTTAGTTTCAAATTCAGCCGTACCTCCCTCTGAGGACACCCTCCACCCACCCCCGAAATAGCTAGACAGTTATCATAAGAGATAAAAAGAAATACAAAAAAAAATGGAGAGTTGTTTCTGTCTCTAGTGTCCTGATAATAGGCTGCCCTAGATACAGACTGACAGAGCAGTCATCCCCTGAAAATAGCTGGGCTCATATCAGATCAGTGAAGAGCATCATACAGTATAACTGGGTGGTTAATAGCTGTCTCAAAGATATTCAGCAATACATAAATCTGAAGGGATATTTTTTCAGATACACACAACCCATGCACTATATGCTCAACTGTTCAGTGTGATTTAATGTATGACTGAATGGACTATGGGTTCTGTGCTAGGACCAATTTTATTTACACTATACATGCTTCCCTTAGGCAGTACTTTGGAAAGCATCGCATACATTTTCATTGTTATGCAGATGATACCCAGCTTTATCTATCCATGAAGCCAGATGACACACATCAATTAGTTAAACTGCAGGAATGTCTTAAAGACAGGAATGTCTTAATTTCCTGCTTCTAAAATCAGATAAAACTGAAGCCACTGTATTGAAATTGAATTAAAAAAAATACAATTCATTTACTTTTCTTGACTTTGAATAGTACCCCAGCAGCAGCAGAGTTTTCTTTAACAGAAAACACCTTATATATTCCAATCAATTCAATTTTATTTATGGAGCACCAAATCACAAACAGTCACCTCAAGGTGCTTTATATTTAAGGTAAAGATCCTACAATAATTACAGAGAAAACTCAATCTAAACGAGCCCCTGTGAGCAAGCACTTGGTGACAATGTGAAAGAAAAACTCCCTTTTAACAGGAAGAAACCTCCAGCAGAACCAGGCTCAGGGAGGGGCAGTCATCTGCCGAGACCGGCTGGGGGCGAGGGAGGGAGACAGGACAAAAAACACACTGTGGAAGAGAGACAGAGATTAATAATAATGGTGTAAAAACACAGAGTTAAAAGAGGTGAGTGAAGAAGAAATGCTCAGTGCATCATGCTCAGGTCACCTGATTTATAGATAACCTTTTTGATCCTTAAATGCATATGGTAGGTTTTTAGTAACCTATGACTATTACACTCATTGCATTCCATTCATTTAAGCACTGGAGTCCCTGGCATTGTTTTTCTAGTGTTTCTAAAAAGATGATAAGAGTTCACTCACAACCCAAGACATGGAGGAGTGCAAGTATTTTACTCACAGTATAATGCATGAAAGTAAGTGCTGGTAAGACTCTTTTTTTCAGTTTGACCTGCGCAAGGTAGAACAGTCTGAGTGTTGCAATAAATATGAAGTAATGATTACATAATATGCAAAAAAAAAAAAAAACATTCTATACTAGAAGAGTTTGATATATTTGCAAATTTACCTGTTAATCTGTACAAATATGGAATAGTGTTTTTAAAAAGCAGAACTGAAACATGAGAGTAACAAATGTGACTCATATGATATGTGCTATTAAAAGTTCAGAATTTGACTTTAAAATGTATCAGTTGAGACAGCCACTTAAAAATATTCTTCATGCAGGATTAACATGAAAGCGTGATGCAGAGAATGAAATATTCAATGTGCTCCTCAATGGCTGAACATAAGAATTTGCATGAGCTTATGTTTCCTTCAATGTCAAATTAATCCAGTGAAAGCCATCTGCACATCCATGGAGGCAGTGCAAACATGAACCGTGAGTAGCTAATTTGGAACAACTTTAATGAGACAATATGCAAAATCAAATAGTTTAAAAAACAACATGGCAAAAAGATAATACCCATAACTATTTACACTCCCAGAGTCTGAGGGCCTTGCTCCCCTGATAACTTTAGTCATGACTTCAGATTGGCTCTTAAGTGGGGAAATTTTGACAATCCATTATCATGCAAAAGTCAAAAAAGAGGGTAAAACATCTCCCAAAATGCAAGAACGTTGTTCCTGACAGGACTGAACTTACAAAAAGAACCAATGAGTTCACATAAAAACAGATAATTGTGGCTGTAAATATTAAGGGGGGGATGGAAAATTACCCAAAGACATACCCAAATCACTTCATCTCCACTTCAGAATTAACTTCAGTCCAACAGTCTAGTCAGCGCTTATTCATAAACACACACCCATAATGAAAGACACACACATGAGCAAATTATAACCACACATCCAAGCATTGATAATTTACAATGTACACACAGACATTGCACTTGAAATAATTAGCATTTGCAAGCACACACACACACACACACACACACACACACACACACACACACACACACACACACACACACACACACACACACACACAGCACTGATCCATGATAGAAAGGTCTAGATTTTCTAATTTATCAATTGAATAATTGTAAACGAATTGATCCTGCACATTTATGATAGACCTCCATGTAAATTTAATAATATTACACTTGAAAGTTACATCCAGGGATATAATGCAGACACTTTGGAGGAAGGAATGAATTTGATTCAGTCGCTGTTTAAAAATTCAGCAGCTCACAGCATGGTTGCGATACTTTGAGGGCTGCACTGTGTACATTCTGTCAGGTACCTGATCAGAATCAATTTCTTGGCTTTGCTCAGCTGAGCAGATGTGTCATTTCTGGGCCAGCACGCTGCCAGAACAAATAACTAACTGCAATGGGGGTTCAGTGCTGGTGTTGCTGTAGTTCACCAGAACACGAAAGCATCTCTTTTGCTGACCTGAAAATGTATTTTGCACCTTAATAATTGCTTTCACTAAAAAAAATTAAAATAAATAACTGAGCTGCCGCAAAACAGCAAACCCCAGGAGCTTATGATCCAGTTAGCTGCTGTCAGATTATTGCATGATCTAAAGACTGCCAAATTAGCTAGCGTATAATAAGAGTCATTTTAAGGTTGAGAACAAAATACCTGGAGCCATTTAAATGAGTGCTACTGAAAAGCAATGTAATGCTTAGTGACTTGCATGTCAAGATACACGCATTAAAAAAGCCTTGCCCTCAAGCAGAAGTTATGTAGTTGTAGCATCACATGCAGAACTTTTACAGTTGAAAGGTTTTGCTAGACAGAGAACCAAAGCTCCACGAGAAACTGCTTTTCTCAAAACGCAATTTAACCACAAGCCAAAAAACAAGTGGAAAAAAAACAGTGATTAAAAGAAAGAGAGCAGCAGAGGTTCAGACAAAAAGTCAAGAAAAGGGAAAGAAGAGACAGCTGACTCACACAGATGGAAGTCACAAGGTGAATATATTCAAACACACATTCACTAATCACGCTAATGAGGATCCATTTTAATTGAGGCAGGTAATTCATCTGGATTGAAGTTTTAAAATCTATTTGGACAGGTAACTCGATAGCACAGACGTGCACATGTTTATACATCCTGTTTGAACAGCCAATTAAAAAATGCGCATCTCACTCATTCTCTCACAGTATTTGCATTAATCGGCCAATCAATAGGCTGAATATTCTGCCAATATTCATAACAACAAACACAGTCCACCAGCTACATCTCCTATATTTTTTAATGATACTAAATCTGTTTTATATAATTACTGTAACTACTGTACAAGCATCAATCAATATAAAAAAAAAAAAAACAACAACAAAAAACACTAAAACTATGATAAATTTTTATTAGTGATTACATCTATTTTTAGGCTTCTTACCTTAGTATCACTTTGATTGCATGCTAGAATATAGTACATATAAATAAGATAAATGAAGTAAGTTGAAGTAAAAGAAAAAACTGCATTATGGCTGCAGGGCTAACTAAAACATGATTGTATTACTGGACACTGGACAAACATCTGCAGCAGTAATATTAATTCATATAGTAACATTGGTGGGGAACATTTTTCTGCAGAATAATTACTTTTAATTTTGGTTCATTTATATACAATTTGCCAGTAATACAGTTTTGTGTATTCAGGTCTTTTCAGTGTTTTGTTGCTTCTTTTGCTTAAAGCAATGATCCTAAAAAAATAACTCCTCCACCATTTGTCATTGTCAGATAATGGAAAATATTTAGTAATATAGTAAATTTTAAGTTATAGTAAATTGTTTGTTTGTAATATAAAATATTTTACAATTCTTCATCCAGGAATGATTGCAGAAAGACCAGGATGTCTATGTAGAGAGCAGCAGGCTGTCTGTATATTTCAAAGAATAAAAGGCAGCAAAAAATGGTATGTATTAATATGGTCCAATTTATCCTGTTATGGGGGGGGTCACTCTGCTTGCCATTCTGGAAAAAGTCACCACACACCACTAACTGGTATAACTTTAAACATGGAAATAAAATGTGTCTTATGACTTGAGTGAGTATGTATTAGGTATATCATATGTTACGTATTTATGGCAGCTAGCCACTTGGATGCTTCCCATGAAATATAAGCTGTGAAATATGGACTGAATGTACTGAAGAAAAGTTTCAAGGTCAAACTATAAAATGCACCTAAATGCCTTTTTTCTGACAGACTTCTTCAGCTCCGGTGCCACAAAGACAGACACAGGAAATCTTTCACACCACACCCAACAACCCGACAGTCTGTTTATTTCAGCCCTGCACTTTCACAACACTTAAACATTTAAACTTAAACTGTCCTCTGCACTTTATACTGTTACTGTACAACTTAATGTCATCTAATATTTGCTCATCTGTTTTGTTACTACAGTGGATAAGCCATTTTGAGGTGCAACATTTGTATTTAAATTTACACTTATTTTTCTTTACTGTATTCATTATAATTCAGCCATATTTTCAGCTAGAGCTCTTTGAGAATCACCTTGTTGGTGCAACAATACAATTTTATGCCTGTCAGCTTGTGTTATTCGTGGAATCTGTTATAGAGTAAACTAAAAAATATATAATAATTTGTTCTCTATTTATTTTTAACAGACTGCTAGTAACAAAGTGCCTGAAGAAGATGCATTTTAAAATTGTCTCTTTGACAAGTTGCCCATCATGTGTAGACAACAATGGTTACTTCCTTGAGTTTATTGCCTTTTTCATGCTTAAATGATTCATAGGTCAGTGTTAAGTGTCTTAAACAAAAGATTGGACTGAAAAATAAGTGAAAAAGCATCTTATCTAAGCTTATATTAGATTCTTATTTACATTAGAATCTAGTACACAGTATGTATTTAGTATAGATTCTCTGCCTTGATACCACTGCATACTCTTCTGCTCATTTCTTTTCAGTCCACAAGTGTAAAAGTTCTTCATCTAACACATGTAGTATATTCACTGATCAAGCTTAACATTATGACCACTGACTGGTGAAGTGGAAGTGAAGTTATCTCTTCATCATGGCACCTGTTACTGAGTGGGATATATTAGGAAGCAAGTGAACATTTTGTCCTCAAAGTTGACGCGTTAGATGCAGGAAAAATGGGAAAGCATAAGGATTTGAGTGAATTTGACAAGGGCCACATTTTTATGGCTAGATGACTGGGTCAGAGCATCTCTAAAACTGCAGCTCTTTTGGGGGTGTTCCCAGTCTGAGGTGGTCAGTATCTATCAAAAGTGGTCCAAGGAAGGAACAGTGGTGAACCCAGAGACAGGGTCATAGACGTCCAAGGCTCACTGATGTCTGTGCAGGTTCTCAGTCATCCAGGTCAAAGCAGTCTCTGGAGCTTGATAAAAGGTCGACTGGACTCCAGTCACCCTTTTTTCCAAGCTTTGACACGTACCACCTAGCTAAGCATTGTTGCCAACCATGTACACCCTTTTATGGAAATTGTATTCTCTGATGGCTTGTGGCCTCTTTCAGCAGGATAATGCACTCTGCCACAAAACAATAATCCTTCAGGAATGGTTTGAGGAGTACAACAATTAGTTTGAGATGTTGACCTAGCCTCCAAATACTCAATCGAGCATCTGTGGGATGTGCTGGACAAACAAGTCTGATCCACGGAGGCTCCACTTCGTGTCTTACAGGACTTAAAGGATCTGTTGCTAACAGCTGGGTGCAGATACCACAGCACAGCGCTTCAGGGGTCTAGTGGAGTCCATGCATCGATGGGTCAGGGCTGTTTTGGCAGCAAAGGGGGGACCAACACAATATTAGGTAGGTAGTCATAATGCTATGCATGACCGGTGTTTACTCTCCAGGTGCTATAATGGTGGTGATGTTGAATTCCTTTTATCAGTAGCAATATTCACAAATCATCTCATCAGTCCTACTAATAGAAGTAAATGTTAATGGTTGGTACTGTATGCAGGAAATATGAGCAATTACATAAAGATCAGCTTTAGGTTACTTATAGTACTAAAAGCTGAAGGAACAACAAAGATAATCACTGACTCCTCATTAGCTAAGTACGTGTAGTTATTGTCACACAGAAATTCATCTAATACAATTTTATAGATGCTCATATGCCAGGCATATGAGTACATTTTTTTAATTTCCTGATATTTTGTAACATAACTTTTTATATTCATGTTTATAAGCAGCCAATAGTAGGTGACATCAAATATTTCTCACACATTGACAGGAACTCCAAAGATTCTGTTGGTGGAGGCTGCAGATGCACCACAGCTGGCAGTTTCAACAATTGATTTTGTGCTGTCTGCATCTCAGTGTTTATGAGTTTACTTTAACAGAATTATAATATTAGGCTCTCTCTCTCTCTTACACTGGCACACAAACACACCCATGATACAGCCATTTGTCACTATAATGAACTAGAGAGTCAGGGAGTTTATCTGGCTGTTGCCGTGTTAATGTTAGAAAATACACAGACAACCAACATACACACATGTATAGCACACAGTACCAATAACATATGTCTCCTGAGCGTTGCAGAATGGTCTAACAACATTTATTGATAATGTCATTAGTGGCAGGAAGCGATGAAGGCCTCAGATTGAGAGTAAGAAAAATGGAAACGAGAAACAAAGAGCTGAGTAACTGAACCAAACTCATATTCCTCCCACACGGCCAGAGCACCATACTTTGTCTTCATATGGTGCTTGGTAAGCTCTCTAGTCGTGTTTCAGTGCTGTTTGAAAATCTCACACACATTTATACACAGCAGAATTTTTACTGCTGTTAGTGAGTCGTTTCACACGAAGATCTCATCATTCCAGCCATGTTAGCTGCAGTCTGCCACTGAAATGTATTTGAGGATAGCCTTGTACAGTTTGGTTCTATTGTTGGAAAACTCCTTTTTCCATTATTTCTTTTAAATTCTGCTTCATCTGCATAAAGACTGGCCTTTAATAACCAAGAAGAAGAAATATTGAAAATTATCAGAAAAAGTAATTCTACTATAGTTTGTGTTTATTATTCTAAGAACTAATAATTGTAAAGTTTTTAATTTGACATCTTTCCAGGTACAAGTTAAAAATCTGCCCAGGAAGGGGGAGGGGGTGTATTGTCTTAATTACATCAATTGTTTTACAGCAGCACAAAGAGTAAAACTATCATTTCCAGCGTGTAAGATGTTTAGCTATTATATTCTGAATCGAGCTGGTTTTCCTCACTTGTTCAATTAAAGGTTAAGATAACAAAATAAGATCTCAGTAAATGATCTGAAATGCTGTTTTTGCCAGAGCATGATTAGTTGAAATGTTTTTTTTGGACCAAAGTGTGAGTCAACCAAATGCTAAATAGTCTGATTGATCTATACAACTGAATCTTTACAGAGTTCCCTTGTGCTGGACCCAGCTGAACGATGTTCTCTTTTGTTCTGCTTGGGGAGTTTGCAACCATGTTGACTTTGATTTATGATCAGCTAAATGTTCACCATATTTTTATAAGTAATCCATATGCTAATACATAGAAGTGCTGAAATGCACATGTTGTATATTCTACACAACATCAAAGCTGACCCAAAATACACACAAGCTCAAATCTACACATCTAAAAGCTGCAGCACACATAATCCATCAATGAGCTTGCCCTTTGCCTACAGGCACAGATTTAATATAGTTTAAATTTTATATTAATTGGCAGTTAGAACCAAAGAGACACATTAGTGTCTTCCTGACACCATGTCATCTTTTAACTGAGTGAAAACATCAGATCTGAGTTCAAAGTAGAAAAATCAATCAAGTATCAGCATAAATGGGAGGGATATTAACAACTTTCTGCTGCAATCATTTATCTGGTTACAAATTTTTATAAGGGATTTCCTGATTTTTATTATAAGTTTCTTTCTGGACAGTCAGCAGGACAAAATATAAAAGGCATTCTTCTTCATGGGTTTGATTAGCTTATAAGGCAGCAGCACGGTGGTTAGCACCACTGCCTCACAGCTAGAATGCCATCTAGAAAGTCTGGGTTTGATTCCACCTTGGCCCGGACCTCTCGCTGTGTGGTGTTTGCATGTTCTCCCCGTGTCTGCATGACTTTCCTCCCACAGTCCGCAGACATGCAGTTACTGGGGTTAGGTTAATTGGTCACTCTAAATTGCCCACAGGTGTGAATGTGAGTGTGAATGGTTGTCTCTCTGTGTTAGCCCTGTGACAGGCTGGTGACCTGTACAGGGCATACCCTGCCTCTCCAGCCCCCCCGCAACCCTGAACAGGATAAGTGGAAGAGGATGGATGGATAGATTATAAGGAAAGTAACATATGCAACACTAGTTTACAGAAAAGAATAACAGGATATAGTTGTGATGGGGTGCTGTGTGGCAGGCGGTGTTGGACCCAGAATGCAGGGCCCGACAGGCAAAAGTGAACTTGAACGTGGTTTATTTAGTGCTTGAGGCAGGAAATAACAATTACACTAAATGGGACTGGATGGGTGCAAGAACTAAACATAAAACTAAGGCGCAGAAGACACACAGCGTGGGTACACATTGACGACGACACGACAAGGAACAAGGGGAAACACAGACAAAATATACACAGAGGCTAATGAGGGGAGTGACCACAGCTGGGAACACAAGTGAACATAATCACACTAAAGACACATAGGAAGCAAAACAGAACACAGTACACAAGGACAGAAGACCATCAAAATAAAGCAGGAAACAAGATGAGGAAACAAGGACACAAACTAGACACATAAGGAGGCAAGTACACAAAAGGGAACTTAAACATGACTAAACAGAACCTAAAAGGAAAAACACAAAATGCTGGGCATGAGGCCCAGGACCATGACAGTAGTGATATAAAAGGCATGACTATAACTATGTGTACTATTTTTATTAGATAACTGCATTAAAAAAAAAAAACCTCCAAATAACACTAACACTAAAACATAGTAAATGTGTCCAGTAGTGACTCAATTTAAAGCCAGCCCATCTAGCACCTGTCTGTCACTAAATGTGACCACTCACCTAGCAATGTATACCTTCAAATCTTAATAAAATTTACATGAGTTAATAAATAAATTGTGCAGATGGGAGATGTAAATGCAAATTAGCATTAGAGCGTAAAACCGACAGGGTCCGTGTGTTATGTTGGTTAAGTTACTGGATCATGTATTTAACAGTATGCTGGATCAAAGTGATTCAGAATTGTGTTAAAATGTTCAGTTTGAGCTCATGGTATCACTGCTTTCTCACAATTCTTCACAACAATAACAAAGTGTGTATTTGGCACATGGTTGGAGTATAATAAATGTGTAGCACCTGAGTTACGGGTTTAGTGGGGAGCAGAACTGCTTTTATTATTGAAGGATTTAATATAAACAGCGCTGCAAACTTTGTTCGGAAAAAGAACTAATTCGGGTGAAAAAGTTCCAGGATTATGTTGGCAACTGACTGGTGAAACTATTGCAGCAATATACAGCTAAATAAGAACATATTTCCCTCAGGAGTTACTAAAGGACAAGCCAGAGCCAAAATGAGGTAGAGAGCAAGTGCTCCACAGGAACAGTTATTTCTCCATATCTAGTGACTGTGTAAAAGAAAAAAAGATTTTTCTCTCACACACACACACACACACACACACGCACACACACACACACACACACACACACACACACACACACACACACACACACACACACACACACAGTGTTGGACACACCAACTTATTCAGTGGTTTTTCGTTATTTAAAATTTGTCTGCATTGTAGATTAATACTGAAATCATCCAAACTATGAAGAAATTCATGTGGACTTATTTGGTAAACAAAAGGTGTTAAACAAACCAGAATGTGTTTTATATTTTAGATTCTTCAAAGTCGGTGCCTCTTGCTTAGATGACAGCTTTGCACATCTTGGCATTTTCTCAGTCAGCTTTATGAGGCAGTCACCTGGAACGGCTTTCAGTTAACAGCTGTGTCTTGTTAAGAGTTAATTCCTTGAATTTCATGCCCTCTTAATGTGTTTGAGACCATCAGTTGTGTTGTGAAGAGGTAGAGTTGGTATACTGTGAATAGCCCTGTTTGACTAATGTTCTAATCCATATTATGACAATAACTACTCAACTAAGTAAAGAAAAATGTCAGTCCATCATTAATTTAAGAAATGAAGGTCAGTCAATCTGAAATATTTCAAGAACTTTGAAAGTTTCCTCAAGCGCAGTTGCAAAGACCATCAAACGTCCTGATGAGAGCTAGCTCTCATCAGGACCGCCCCAGGAAAGGAAGACCAAGAGTTACCTGTTCTGCACAGGATAAGTTCATCATAGGTACCATCCTCAGAAACTTCAAATTAACATCACCCCAGATGAGAGCCCACCTAAATGCTTCAGAGTTCAAGTAGCACACACATCTCAACATCAGCTGTTCAGGGAAGACTGCGTGAATCTGGACTTTATGGACGAATTGCTGCAAAGAAGCCACTTCTAAGGAAGAGCAACACAAGGAAGAGAATGGCTTGGGCCAAGGAACACAAGGAATGGACATTAGACCAGTGGAAATTTGTCCTTTGGTTTGATGAGTCCAAGGCCCCATTTACACGAGAACAATCCACTATAAACTGTGTCATTTATGTTTTTGAAAAGTAACACGTTCAGACGAAAACTTTTAAAAAGAATCTCCGTTTACACAGAAATGCAAGACATTGAACAATGTAGTTCCCATTGCCAGGCCACAAGTTGGAAGTGTGATGATATGGGGGTGCTTTGCTTGTGACACTGTTGGCAATTTATTCAAAATCCAAGGCACACTTAACCAGCATGGCTACCACAGCATTCTGCAGTAACATGCTATCCCATCTAGTTTGCACTTAGTGGGATCATCATTTGGCCAATAACCTCCATGCTATGTAAGGGCTATCTGACCAATAAAGAAGGTGATGGAGTGTTGCATCAGATGACCGGGCCTCCACAATCACCTGATCTAAACCCAAACCTAAATTTTTAAGTTTACTGTGATTCCTGTTCCTTCATAGTCTGGATGAAGGTGTGTCCAAACTTTTAACTGGTACTGTGTGTGTGTGTGTGTGTGTGTGTGTGTGTGTGTGTGTGTGTGTGTGTGTGTGTGTGTGTGTGTGTGTGTGTGTGTGTGTGTGTGTGTGTGTGTGTGTGTCTATATATGTAGTTGTGGCATCACTGTCCACCGTGAAGCCAGTTTTACATCACCATCGACTGAGAGGATGCTGACCAAGAAAGAAGCTCTGCTCCAAAATCGACACCTTCAAGCTTGACTGAAATCTGAGCTATTTGGCCACATCGAAAACAGATATGTTTGGAAGAGTAAAGATGAGGCATTCAAACCTAAGAGCACTGGACCAACTGTCAAGCATGGTGGTGGTATCAACATGCACTGGGGTGGTTTTGCTGCTAGTACCACTGGTACATTGAACAAAGTGGATGGAATAATGAAGGAGGACTACCTCCAAATTCTTCAACTTCACCTCAGATCAACACCTAGGCAGTGAAACTGGGACACAGATAAGTGTTCCAACAGGATAGTGAACCCAAACACACTTTAAAATATGTTTTGGAATGGATAAAGCAGGCTAATTTTAATCTTCTGGAATGGCCTTCCCAAAAACCCAGCCTCAGCTCTCTGAAAATTTGTGCTATACTGGACTATACTTAAAAGCTGGGTCCATGCCTGAAAACCAACCAGTTTATATGAACTCTACCAAATTTGACAAGAAGAATGGTGAAATTCAGCCAGAATTATGCCAGAAGCTTGTTAATGGCTACCAAAAGTGTCTGGACGAGGTGCAACTTTCCGAAGGACATTTAACCAAATATTAGTGGGGGCACATGTATATATTTGAGCCTGTATATATACTTTTGACCCTGTTAGCTGTTATCAGGTAAAGGGAACTCTACCTGATAACCTTGTTCTAACAGTTGCAGAGCTGAGTGCCCAAGGAACAAAACTGATGTTGTTTTGGAACTGCGAAGATGACATGAGTGACCCAGGTCTTCCTGCTCTTGCCTTCAGTCTACTAGAATGTTTATACTGACCCAAATACATGCAAATGATTTAAATGGAAGTCTTTGGGCAATGAATATATTACACAGTTATAAGAGCTACTGCCAAGGGATCTTTCTGAGATGTTACCCTTCTTTGCAAAATCTGCCGAATGCACAGAAATGTGAATTTTACAACTACAGCAAAACAGCCATCGTCTGGCTATAAAGGACTGCAAATTGACTACTTTATGTCGTAAGAGATAGGAAAGTGCATGAGCACCCTCTGTTTCATTCCACTTTTCTATACTGTACATTGAATTTTACAAAATCATTTACAAAATTAACACAGAATATTAAAGTCAAAATAGCATCAAAATAACTTATCTGAAAATAGTGGCCTAACAAGTGTACTTTGAGCATTTGCAACATATTATATGTGCTTGTGTTAATGCAAGCTGAATGTATGGAGACATACAGCATTTTTTTTGCTTGAACCTTTTATTATGAAATCTGTTGTTTCTGTTCTTTGTAATAGCCACTGAAAAATGGCACCATCTGCATTTAGATTCATTACCTATACAACTTTCTATCAGTTTCTATCAGTGCTGCCACCAGTCTTCAACTGGGCTGGAATTTTCCTGCACTAAATCAGATTTACTCTGTGGCAGGAAGGAAGTATGTCAGCAATGGTACAAACAAACCCAGAAGCTCCCAGCTATCACCACAGCGATTCTATTTTACAATGAGGTACAAGCAAAAACTGAAAGCTATACTGTAACTGCTCATTTCTACCTTTTTTACCAGATGAGGCTCTGGCTGCTGGGCTCCAAAGTGTCAGTGACCCGTTATCAGCGATGGATATTTGTGTCTGGTCTGTGTGCCATGTCCAGTTTACCATCCTGTTCTTGTCCTTTTGTGCAATTAAAAAAAATAAGACAAACAATGTCCATATCTCCACTCCTCAAAAGTTGTAGAACACACCACCCACCCTGTGAACATGAATTGAAATGACTGACTTAAAGTGTGTTGCTCTGAGGGTTCTAAATTGTAACTCCTCCTGGAAGCTTATAGTAGTATTCTTAGTTCCTCTGAATTAATGACTCATGATTGGTTTGCTACAGATATTCCACTGACAGCTGTTGAGTCTCAGAGGACGGTGGGAGATAAAGAATCCCTAAAATGCCTTTTTGATGGTTTTGGAAAAGAAAAGAGTTCATATACAGTACCAGTCAAAAGTGTGTCCAAACTTTTGACTGATACTGTACCTATACATTTTTTATTTTTCTGACAGCTGTTGTTGTTACAAAAGAGTTATTAGCTGCAGTCCTTGTACTGCAGATGAAAACTAGCTCAGCCGTAGCGCATGCCAGTCAGGAAACAGCGAGGGAAGCTGACAGTAACACAAGATTACTGGTTTTGTTGTGTTTCAGTCAAACAATGAGTGGTGTGCACCTGTATGGATATTATCACCACTCAGTGTGTAGCACTGGCAGGGTGCAAATATCTACTCCTGTGCCAACCTGGATCGACTTCATCACCTCATATTTGCTGAATCATTATGCGATGCACACTGTTTTCACTGTCCAACAAACAAGATGCTTATTTTCTAGCTTATTTCACTACACAGGTCTCATTTCCTTCACAGGCAGAGGACTTTGGCAATGAAAAAAAAACAGTTTCAAAACTCTGTTAAAGGAAGACAAAGTTATCAGTTAAACTTGTTCCGTGACACTGTGTGAAAAAGTCATTCAGTAGGAGTATTGTGGTTTAACTACAATGGACACAATAATCTTCATACAAGGTTCAAACTTTGTCTTTCTGAGTTTGTTTTCCAAACATTTCAGCCCGTTTGTTTGAAAAAGAAAAGTGTGAAATTTCCATCCCAGTGGCACAGCGAAGTTCGGAGTCACACCAGCTGTCGGATGATTGCTGTGCTGATAATGCCGTCATGGTTGTGTTGCTTATAGCTGAAAAGTGAACAGCTTGATGATGTAAGAGTGATTCAGCTATGCCAACTTTCATTGCAGTGTAATGAAACATTAATTTTAAAAACACACAAATGTGCCATACCTTGTCTTGCCATCAATTTGAACACATTTTGACTTTTCACAAGAACACACACACACACACACACCCAGGTGTCATGTCATTCATTCACCTGCAATTTTTCAAGTACCAATAAAGCGGCTTTCAATCCAACGACTATCAATTCTGAAGGCAGAGAGATCGGACATTGGTCAGTAATAGCAATGTTCCCAAGAGCTTCATTATTATTTAGTGTGAAAAGCTGTGTGTGAATCATGTCATTTTTCTGAAAATATGCTAATGTGCATGTGTCTAATTCTGTCCTTGAAAGTGTGCAAACCCTGAAATGGGCACACACAAGCGCAATTTCCCCCCCACCCCTTTCAAACATGTTTTGGCACTGTTTGTGAATAATTATGCAGCTCCATAGCACCGGCTTATCATTTTAGTGGGACACTCAATTAACTGTGGCGTAACTCAGATTACCTTCCAGGCAGGAAGGCAGCAGTACAATAGATTGAAGTGTTGTCAGAATTTTATGTCATTTTGCTACATTTGCTGTACTTAAATTGTGACTGCTCATTGCATGATAACTAAGTGTCATGAAATTGACTGATAATGGGACTATGTGTATACTTATAAGCAGGCATCACCATTATGTTATAACATTACCTCAATGGGTCCACTGTTTTGGGCTCCCACAGTGTGTGCATTAGTGTACAGTTTAGTGACTGGTGTCCATTGTGGCTGCAGAGAGAGGAGTTATGGGAATGCAGAGAAAGCATGGACTAAGGGTACATTCAAGAAGTACCTCCTATCTCCTTTTCCTAACCACTTCTCCAAAGTGGGTAGGAGAACAGATAAGGATAAGAGCAGTGTGTTGAGAATCTGGGCAACATTACTCCAGCCTCCATAAACTTGCAACACCAGGCATCCACTGTGTTGAAACTACAGTGTGCAGAAGATGGACTACAAAACACACACCTTAGTTCACTTCATTGTGTTCTCACCCTGTTATTTTATGCAGGTCATATAAACAAGAATAACCTGTGAAAAATATTCATTTATTACAAAAGGTCAGAATTTTAAAGGATGAGGACATACGGGGCCAGATTCCTTAACCGTCTGCAGCAACACAAAGCATTCTTTAATTTTAAAAAGCTACATTAATTCATGGTAATCCTAAAAGCTGCAATACAACAACAGAAATTACTAAAGCAAACTGAATTATACAGAGCCTTGAACACACTGATTAATTAATATAGATCATAATCTAGATCTAGGGAGCTTATATAAATCTACATGCTTCATACAAGCCAAACAACTTGGCTAGAAGCAGATTTTAATTACAGCAGTGTGATGTTCAGAGTTCAGCTGTGTTTAACAGCCTGATGCTGAAAATTCCAGATATTTTGGCAGGTTATGGCATGAAATGGAAAATGCAGTTATAATTAACATTTATGTGATGTGCACAACTTTGTTTTGTTGATTGTTTTCATGAATGCTCATATAGTCTGTCATTATGAATTATGTGTGGTGTTTTCTCGTCTCCTTTTATAAAGGATTTAATAAAGGAAGCATTGAACCTGCTTTCCTATGGAGAATTCAAACAGGTCTTACTATGGCTGGCGTGCAGATATTTACAGGTCACTTCACCCAGTTAGGAACCTTCCTTAGCTGAAGGGACTGTTGGACCCTAAGACAACCTTGAGCCCTCACACAAGCAAACAGCATGTTTCCATGTGTGATGATGCTACAGCTAGATTGAATACTGATTGATTGAAAAATCAAAAAAAAAAAAAAAGCACTGACAGTGAGTGCAGTGAGCCATTTTCTTTTTAATATTTGGTTTCATTCCATTTTCCATCCATTTACCTGGAGAGCATCCACACAGGGAGAACGTGCACGCTTCCCACAACAGAGAGCCCCATCTGGCCAGTGGATTGAAACCCTCTTGTCATGAGGCAATGGTGCTAACCACCATCCAACCTTGCTGCTCTGCCATTTCAGTGTTCCTATCTACAGACAGATAAATAGATCTGTCTGCTCCATATTGTTGGAGGGCACTAATGTCCACACACACACACAAAACGACACATTTTGCAAGAATTTACTAGCAAATATATGTCCAAAACTGTCCTTTTGTAAAATAAATAAATAAAACATTTAAAATAAAATAAATAGAGCACACTTTATTTATGTCTGAGTTAGCCCCAACTTGTGATTTAGGCTGACGAGACAGCCATTTGAATAGAGATCTGGCTTCATGTAGCTGCAGGGATGCACGTTAGCAGCAGGAGGTGGTTAGGCTGGAGAAGAAGCCGGATGGAGAAGTGTGATAGGTTGATAGGATGGACTGCGGGTAAATGCAGGTGAGATCAAGATACATGAAAGCTGGTAGCTAATGATGAGGAAACATTTTACCGGTTGCCAGAAGCAAGGGCAGTCAAGTGGTTGAAGAAAAAGATTTTAATCATAAGAGGAGGCACAGTAAGAAACTTAAAGGATCCTAGACATATTTATAAACATGTTGTGGATGTTTAATGTAATTAAATTAAAAGACAAGTGAACAAAATGAGATGACCGAGACAGGAACAGGAGAAGGAAGGCGATGGGGGGGGAGGGGTCAAGCAGAGGTGGAGATTATCAGGCTATGAAGAAGAAATGGCCACAGGGTGGTTGAGAAAAAAAGATTCAGTGGGATGAGATGAGAAAAGGGTGAGGGGATGAAAAGGTAGGAGGATTAAGAGAAGATAACTGGAGTGGCAGGGTGTGAGGTTCAGCTTGGAGGTGAGGGAGGGGTTTTTTGGAAGATAGATAAGATGAAGAATAAGTTAGAGGGAGAGGGAACGACAAGCTGATGAAGTGGCAGAGAGGATTTAATGAAAGAAAACAGAATGAAAAAATAGGAGAGGGAAGATGGGGTGGATTAGCCAGTAAAAAGAGTGAGAAACACTGAGCTGATTTCCAGCTGATGGATCTTGTCTGCAGCCCTAACACCTACACACATTCACTCACACATGCACACACACACAAAGACACACACACTTGTTCTCTCACATCACTTGGGGGGGTAGAAGAGGGAAATTAAGTGAAGCTGTTTCTACCCAGAGGGGCCCTTTTTATCTTGTATGGAACATCAATTCACACACAACAGGCCACAGGGAAGACATGTCTGTAAATGAATGTGTGTCTGAGAGAGCATGTGTGCATGTAGTGCTGCTTCTGGAGGCAGGAGGGGAGGACAACAAGATTCCCTGTGTCATAAACCCAGGAGTAACACCTCACATATAACCATGCATGACAAAAATGGCTTTTTTCTAATTGATCTTTAACTTTATATTGTATTTAAGTTGTTTCCTTAGAAGTAGTTTGGTGTGTGTAAGTTCTTTATGGAAAGATGGTAAATCCACTAGAACCTGTCTCCATAAAAAGCACAGAGCAGATCACCAGCCACGTGACCGATAGTTGTTCAACTATCCAAGGATGCTCCAGCGGTCACAGATGCGTGTGGATGTGTGAAATTCCTATTCTTGACCATAAGGGCTCTTCTTGGGATGAGGGCATAAGGCCTTCTTCACTGTGTCAGACTAACACCTGAGGAAAAATGGTTTCTGCCTCATATAGTTTATGTGGATACAGATAGTAAGCATTTCACCTGTCACGAGACACCATCCATCCATCCATCCATCCATTCTCTTCCGCTTCTCCGGGGCCGGGTCGCGGGGGCAGCAGCCTAAGCAGAGAAGCCCAGGCTTCCCTCTCCCCAGCCACCTCCACCAGCTCATCTGGAGGGACCCCAACGCATTCCCAGGCCAGCCAAGAGATATAATCTTTCCAGCATGTCCTGGGTCTACCCCGGGGCCTCCTCCCGGTGGGACATGCCTAGAACACCTTACCCAAGAGGCGCCCAGGAGGCATCCTAGTCAGATGTCCGAGCCACCTCAGCTGGCTCCTCTCGATGTGGACACACACACACACACACACACACACACACACACACATACACACACACACACACACACACAATCAGGTGGTCATTCTGGAGCTGATCTACTGGATCTGCCTTTTCCATGGAGTTCTACTATAATCTTGTTAGTGCAGAAAATCTATACCGTAAAAATTTGCCATCTAATACTTCTTAAAAAAAAAAAAATCAATAAATTGAGAAAATGGGACAATTTAATCTTACCTGAACTCAACTAGTCACTTGTTAAAAGACACACAAACTTCCACATCATGTTTGTGTGTCATGAAATTTGTTGGATTTTAGTTGCTCTGTGCTGCCATGCAGACACTGAAGCTCTGCATCTTGTTCTCTTTGATCGGGGTTTTTGAAGTGTGTTGATTCAACAACAAGCTCAGCCAAGGGTGTTGAGTCACCTTTTCAGAAAGCTACTGATGTTAGGAGGATTTGAATTTCCCAGGATGGACTGTGAACACTGATTATTCTACCTGATTGGTACGACAATTATTAAGGTATACACTTCTGCGTACCCTGCAAAGAAGATAAGTCTTCAACGCTGAAATTCTACCTTTGATTCTATTTGAGTCATCATGAGTCAAATCCACTGGAGTGTTTCTTTCCCCTGCGCCTTCTCCATTTTGTGTCCCCTTTTCTTTTGCTGTTACATTTTCCAGACTGGTCACATGTCCCGGGTGTACCCCACCTTTGCTCCATGACAGTCGGGATAGGCTTGCCCCCCCTTAAATTAAGAAAGGAACACTCATTGTGTTTCAGTACACGGTCATCAGACTAAACATACTGTCAGCCTCATTAATGAGCTATCTTGCTTTCACAGTTAAATCCCAGTAATTTGTGGAGCTGGTGAACTATGTTGTGTTATACTGACAGGCGTTTCATTCTACACAGCATTTATATCAAGGAATCCAAGCCAAAAAGAAAAAAATTAATCAAACAGAAGCACCTCTGTGTGATTTCAGCTAGGTGTGAAAATCTTGCTCATACACAAATATAATCTCTGAACTGAAGCCCTTCAGCAGCTGGATATAAAAACCACCTTCAAAAGAAATGGAAGAGACAAAGACTGAGACCGTGGGTCTGCAGCCATGTTCTGCAGACCAGGCGCTGAACTCAAAGGTTGTTCATCTTCCTCTTTAATAGCACTAAAAGTTCTTGTTGCTAAGAATGTTTTGAAAGCTCATCACAAAGTAAAAATTCACACAGTACTTTAATAAAACAGCTATTAATTATGTTGTATTTGGCATCAAATTATCAACATGCACATTTAATTTGAGGTAATAAAAAATACTTGGGTGCAGTACTTTACAAACAGGTTTGACCAGTTAATGCTTAAAAATAACCTCTCTGTATTTTATTGTAATTAGTAATGAACTGTGAAGTGAATGAATCATGAATGAATGAATATTTTTACCAAGTCTGAGATCATCCGCACTGTTAGCATAGATCTGTGAGACCATCACCTGCAGGGTGGGATTATAGTTTGATAGGTTGGCTGAACCCTTACTGAAGCGACACGGTCATATTTGTTGAAAATCAATTTATTAAAACAAAATGCAACTACCAGCTGACTGACTGGGAGCAGGTGTTAATAAAAATAATAATAATAAAAAATACGCTTCTTATTATATTAATTATTATTATTATTAGCATACCTAAAGCTATAACAACAGCTTTTGACTTTCATTGTGAAAATCCACATTTCTTTGCCCTTGCTTTGTTTGAGGACTTCAAACTAATTAAACTAATGACCTGTCAATCACAGATCAAAGACAATGTCAGGGGTATAGCAGTTTTCATATTTGGAGCTTTTATTCGCTCTCTGATGAAATAATGTGTAACCGAGTCCTCTGTTCTCTTTACCTGAAGTACAAACTGAAATTATTTTGGAGCGACAAGTCCACTTTACCACCTTAATTTTCCATATTTTTATATATATATATATATATATATATATATATATATATATATATATATATATATATATATATATATATATATATATATATATTTTATATATATATATTTTATATATATATATATACTGTATATATATTATAATTGAGCTCTTTTTACAACTCTCATTCACCTAATCACACACATTCATACAGCATTATTTTTATTCCATGATTCAGTGCTTTGTCTAACATTCACACTCCAATGAAAGCATCGAGGGAATCTCAGGCTTCAGTATCTTGCCCACTTTAAATGAAAATTCAACCAAAACTCAACTACCCTCAACTTTATTGTTTCTCTTCTGCCAGCTCACCTTATTTTTAAAATTTTTTTCGTAACTTTTTCCCTCACAGGACACGTTATTTTACCTGCCGAAACACATACACACCCGGCCCCAGCCTCAGACTGCTAATACTCACACAATGCAAATACAACCTGTAAAACACACAGAGACCACACACACTCTTGTCAGAGTCACACCTTGACACAAATACTTACACATAGCTGTATAAAATATCCCAGACTTGCAGACATTCACAGCCAACACTGTGAGCTACCTCATCCCCTTCATACACACAGAACCATAAATACAGACGGTGACAGCAGACTGGAGGCCTTGCAGCTAGGTCACAAATTTCAAGGCTGAGTTCCATTGGAGAGGTGGGTGTGCGAACTGATAAATATTTTACAACTCGATGAGCAAACCTGAGATAGACTTATGCTGTAAATATACACTCACTGGCCTCATTGGTAGGTACATCTGTTCAGCTGTTGGGTAGTCAATATCTAATTAGCCAATCACATAGCAACAATTCAGTGCATTTAGGTATGCAGACATGGTCAAGAATTTCAGTATTTTCCCCACACAACCACCTGTAGGGTTTACAGAGGATGGTCCGTGTGACACAGAGATGACCGTGAGCGGCAAGGCTTTAATCATTGCAGGCAGAGACGTCATTTACTATAGATTTGCTCGTTAGTATATTTCAGTGGTCTCATGTGCTACGCTTGTCTTTTAACTGTGACACAAGCTGCAGCTTCTGCTTGAGCACTACTTGTGCACAGACATCACAATCATTTAATTAATGAAAAGTAAGGAGTAAATTGTCAATTTAAAGGTATTTCTGTTGTTTCCTTTCCAGTCCTCACTAACTTTCACATAAATTTTTGGTTAATTTGAAATATGTTGTTTTTATACACAGCTTTTATCTTTCCTTTGCACCTTCTCCTGTGTTATATTCTGATAAGTTGTTTGCATTTAACCCTTTACTGCAACCTTGAAACTGTTATCAAGTTTTCTTTTGGCAAACCAGAGTATTAATCTCAGTGGGACTAGTGAAACAGGGTTATAGAAGGTAAGCCAATATCCCTTCAGTTCTGCTTTGGGGTGGATTTCCCTTTTTATAGCCTGAGAGGTCCCAAGAGCTCCTTTGGAAACCCAGTTTATCACCCCTGCAGCAGTTACAGAGGTGCAACTGACTCCCTTGAGAGCCAATATGGAGTCAACACACCATTTCTGTGGAAAACACTATTCAGTGGCTCAGATGCTACAGCTTTAATGCTCCTTACTTCAAAGTCACCGTGTCTAGAAAAGCATTACGTCCACAGCTTATACCAGCTATTAGTTTTACTGTTCTATTATCAGTACTTTAAAAAGTGAGAGCAAAGTACTGAACCAAGCAATCAAAGCTGTGTTACTATATCAACAAACTAATAAAAGAATGAAATTAGATGGGCTACTAAGACTATAATTTTCCAAATTAGTAGTACCAATTGAAATTTAAAAAAAAAATACAACTTTATTGTGACTTTATTTTGATGAAGTCAGTCTAACAATCCAACAACCAAGAATCAACAATAATAAATGTAATCTCTCTCTTTGACAAAATGCGAGCAAAACCTTAGGTTCAGTTTGTTGCTTACAGCTGTTTGTAGGAGTCTTAGCTATTAGAACAGAAGGATACAAATTTTAAGACTAAACACAGAAATAGTGAACAGATATAAAATATAAAGGAATTCAAAAAACCCAAGAATACTAAAGAAAAGTGGGAATCAATCTAGAAACAAACTTTGTCCCTGTGTTCCACATGTGCCCTTTCTTTCTTTTTTTTAATACTATTAGTGGTTTTACTTCCAATTAGCTAAGTGCCAACTCCACCTTGTCTCAATTAAGTGCCTCCTTAGCCAAAGTATCAGAAATTTCATTTCACCGTATACCCAAATAAAATTAATTTCCCTCCCCATTTCCAGTAGGTAAGAAAACAGCAGGACTGCTTCATATAGTAAATCTGACTGGCTGTTTGATATGTAATGTATAAGTACTGACACTGCATCAAAACAAAAAGTTTTCCTTCCTGTGACTTTACTGTTCACTGTACTGTGAGTACTGTTGTGTAATCTGACACACTTTTTGATTCAGTTATTTTTGGTATTGTAAATCAAGTTCCTACATGACCTGTTTCCATATCTTTAGCTCCATCTGTGTATATGTCCAGGCAATCTTTAAGATAAGAAGTGCCAGGTCATCTTCTGGCTGATTGATCATCTGCGAAGGTGTAACTGGTAAAAATGAAGCTTAGACATAAGTTCAATAAGGAAGATCTGAAATCACTCATCTTCCTGTTTTCCCAGGTGTTTGGCTGCTTCTTTATTTTACATCCCTTCCACTTTCCCACACTGTCAGACTCAATGCTGACTTCATTGCTTCTAGACCAATTATTTTCAAGACTGCATTCCTTGAGTCTAACAGCCTCCGCTCAGCATACTTTACATACCACTGCTCATCTTTCATTCTCCCTTTCAGACTCATTCATGTAACTCACAACTTCCCCTTCTCCACCACCCAGGAGCTTCTTCCAAGCCGACATCTTGGTCTCACCACTGATTCCTACGTCCCCTGGAATTCCCTTCTGCTTCGATGGGTTTGGAGTCTAAGAACTACAATCAGCGAAACAGCTAATTGTATTTCTTATCAATAAACCATGTTCAGTTCCTCTTAATGATCTCTCCTTATTGAAATACCATTGTTGGACTAAATTGTAGTGTAAAGGCTATGTAGCTATCAGACTCTTCCCTGTTTACCAAAACCCTTATTTCACTTTTGTTTAGAAGATCTCTGATCCAGTTAAACATTCTCCCTCTTATACACATCTTTTTGAGATTAATAAACCTGCCATAAACCTTTTCTACATCTTTATACATGCAAAAAGACTGCCCCCCCCCATTTATGTATTCACCTGTGCTTTCGTTATTTCTGATTCTAAACTAATTGATCCATTGTGTTCCCCATCCTAAAGACACTCTGAAATAGTGATAGCAACTGCCTTCTTTTGATAACATACCTTAGCCTTTCCACTATCGTTTTCTCCATTACTTTCTCTAAATGAAAGGTTAAAGCTGTCAGTCTGCAACCAGTCTTAGGTGGGTCTTTTCCAGGTGCTACTTTTACTTTCTTACCTTTGAGTACATTTCAGAGCCTGTACTTTTTTACTTTTACTTAAGTAAAGAAGTTGAACCAGTACTTTGACTTTTACCAAAGTATTTTTTAACACAAGTACTTGTACTTCTACTTAAGTATAGAATGTCTGTACTTTTGCCACCTCTGGTCATCATTTAATACCATATGGCCCATTCTCAACTTGATGCTTACAGTAAATTCACCCCACTGAACCTTATCAAATTTCCACCTGCCATTCTCTAACCTTGCTCTACAAATAATGGGATAATGGTCAACTCCAACGGTCATTTTCCATCATATTTCCCAGTTGCAAATTCCAGCTATGTTTCTGGAGACTAGAGTTAAATCTGGCACAGGCTCTTTTCCCGAGTTGACATTAATCCAAGTTCCTTGTCTATCGTTCAATCATATAAATTCCTTCTTATCTATTATCTCCATCATTTCACGTTTCCATTTCTCCTCCCGAGAGTGTGCTGTGAGCACTGAAATAATATTTCTCACCTTCTTGGCCTTTCTTTCCAAAGACTGAAGATCAAATATTTTTATTACAAATTTTGTAGAAGTTCATACCGAGTGCCTCCTTCCCGATGCATATTTGCACTGCCAAGTATTCCAAATCTGTCCCTAATTCCTGATAGGTTATATAATGCTTAATGAATAATCACACAACTACCACCAGCAGCAGCATCATCTCTGCCATGTCTTGCTGCCGTATACCCATGAATAACAAAATCAAATCTTGGCTTAAGCCATGTTTTTTGTACACAAATGACATCCGGTTTCTATTTTCTTCCACCAAATAATGCTTAAAAATTTTACCCATCAGCAAACAGACTTCCATGATTATTATATACATATCTAACTTGGCTGTTATGCCTGAGTAATCAGCTCTTCTCTTGCCTCTTCCGATGTCAGGTTTGTCATTCCCAGATGGATGGCTACTTCCTTCACTATCATCTGGATTCATTCTGTTATGTGCTTCACTTCACATGTACCGCATTGATCACACAGCAATAAAGATCACCAGCTTCTCAGCATCTGTGCTTATTAAGTTTTCATTCCTCATTTCAGTCACTTTCTTATCTCTCTTATCCTCATTAGTATCTGCTATCCCTGCTTATTAATCTCTTTTCAGTGTTAATTTTCTGTACCTGAGCTTCATAACTACACAACCACCATAATGCAACACTATGTTGTCCTCCACAGCTGCAGCATTTAGGTGGAGTCCCTTCTTCACATTTCCTTAAGTCGTGCCCGATTCAGTTATGAAGTCATCAGTTTCACCTGCATGGTTAATGGTTTTGATAAGTATATTTATTTGTATTGGCAATAGAAAAATCAAGTTAGAGTTTCCTCAGAGATTCATACCAGGTGGCAGATAGAACTGAAGTGACATCTAAACCAAACTGACAATAATCTAACCAGTTCTATAATTAATGTTTATTCCTTCAAAAGTTAAAGCAAAAATAATAATATTTACAATAATAATTTGTATCTGTTGCCATATCAGAACATTTTCTTTTTCTTCCTCTCTTGTGTTTTATGAAAACCCTTTTGAATTGACACAAATAAAATATTGAACACATCATTTATTTCCCACATTTAGCATACAGTGGAACATTACACCTTTCAAACTGAACAGTTGCTCTGAAGTAACCACTAAGGGAAATACAATGTGATTAAAAATGTCATTAGATTTCGTAAAACTGGTGGGTGGGCAAAGTTAACATCATCTTTGACATCATTGTGTGTGCAAAAAACACATGTAACTCGTTTATTTGAACTTAACCTTCATCCATTACCAAGTTTGTGAAAAATCAATAGGACTCATGAGCTACATTATAACTAATGTATTTAACTGACAAGAAGTGGATATGCTGCATAATTATAAGTTTTAACATGTCTTTGCTTCTCTTCCCATCTTCTTTGAGCATATTTCCTCTTGCTCAGTCTCTAATGACCAACACCACAGAGTTATGATAGATGAAGTATGTCACTGCTGGTAGTTCTCTGCATGCACAATTTTTCTACCCCCAAACCTTCTCTCTCTCACACACACACACACACACACACACACACACACACACACACACACTCTCTCTCTCTCTCTCTCTCTCTCTCTCTGATGATGAGGGATGGAGTAGACCACTGTTGCTACCACTTTCTGGCTGTGTCACTCATTAGTATCCCCTCCCTACTTTGTCTGGATTTTTCTCACAATATGACAGATGGGTCAGGCCAAAGCAGCTGCTTGCTAATCAATCTGCCTGTCAATAAAATCCAAAATTGCTGCGAGGTGCATACAGCGCTGCCTGTGTGTAATGAGTGAGAAGTTGGAAAATGAGAAACTGAGTACATTAATGTGTAAGATCTTAAAAGCCACAAGGGTGCATTGACATGAACACAGTTGAGAGTTTTCTAAACCAAACTATGCTTAAAGAATAATTCTGGTTTATTACAAACTGACATATCTTGTATTAGTGTCCCCTTGTGGCACAAATCAATCAATCAATTTATTTGTATAGCAATTTAAAACAACAGCCGTTGACCAAAGTGCTTCACAGGGCATAAAACAAATAAAACAACAAATAATATAAAAACAAAAGAACATAAAACAAAAATAAAAACAAATGTTCATGAACGCTTCGTCTCTGCTGTAGAAATTCTGGGGAATGAGGAGTTGCAGCTTCCTGCAGCTACAGGCTTCTTGCAGTTTTCCAAATAAACAACTACAAACTAGCACTAACAACTATGATTACAACCCCTTGATTGAATACTAAGTGTTGCCACATCAATAGTGCTACTTCTCGTAAAATTTGTAGGTAAAAATTCTAATGGTAGTTTGTGTCTCTGTAGTAAATTCACACTCTTATACCTAATATATTGTATCTGACAGAAGTAGAAAGTCTGACTCGCCTGGTGTGGTTTCTCAGCCACTATACCCACTGTTGAAGGGTCACGTTTAAAAAGAATCCAGCTGTGGGTCAGAGTGTTTCTGTTACATAATCAGAATGATCTTCAAAGGCTTAACATTTCATCAAATTATTGTACAAGTTTGAAAGTATCTTCAAAGCTTAAAACTAGTGTTTACTGCAAAAATAAACTTGTAGACAAATATAAAGAAACACGCACCATGAGGACATGTTCTGATCTTGTAAACACCAGTGTACTGATAATATTTGATCAAAGTTGATCCTTTTCAGTAGAGGAGGAACTTTTTCCTTTAGCCCCACTGGATTCATGTGATATCTGAACTCATGCTTTGCATAAAAATGATTGCCTGTCCCATTGTATAAATACACAGAATTTAATCATGGAGTCCTGTTTATTTTAATCCAAGGTAAGAAATTATCTAGAAGTCCAATTTAAAATCACTGAAGATTTATGAGTTTACCCACAATTTATGACTATACAGTAGACAATGCTGTACTGCCATAAATCTGCAAGACCTTCAAAAATCAGTCATTAGTCATCCGCCACCAAAATGTTACAGGAATATGTGAATAACTTTGGCTGTCAAAAGGAGCCCCCATCACAGACGCATGGATGAATTAAACCCTTAACACCTCCAAAGGCTTAACAGTCTACTCTACAAAAGCAGCCACGTTAGAAACAGATCTCCACAAGTAACCAGTTGGTGGAGAAACCCTTGTTGGCATGCAGAGCGCTAAGATGTTTATTGTAGTTGGTCACCAGATTTGCACACATCTCAGGAGGGATTTTTCTTTAAGATTGACCTGTGCATGTAGCTTCTTCAGCATGTACCTCCTTGCAGGTGCAGCAAGGTTTCAGTCCATTACAGCAAAGTGTGTTACCAATGGTGCTTTTGGTGACTGAGGTCCCAACTGCCTTCAGATCATTAACAAGCTCCTCCAGTGTAGCTCTCTCACACTCATCCTCACCCCATGAGGCAAGATCTTGCATGGAGCTCCAGACTGAGAGCGATTGATGGTCAATTTATGTTTCTTCCATTTCCGAATAATCGTACCAACAGTTGTCACCTTCTCACCAAGCTTCTTGCTGATGGTCTTGTAGCCCATTCCAGCCTTGTGCAGGTCTACAGTCTTATCTCTGACATCCTTTGGCAGCCCTTTGGCCTTACCCACAGTGGTGGAGAAGTTGTAATGGAAGAAACTGATTCTGTAGACAGCTTTATTGACTGATTGAAACCTGTGTAACACATGGGCCCACAGCCAATCTGTAAGACTTCTGTCTTGGTTGTAAGGGATCAAATACTTTTTCACTCAAAGACATGGAAATCAATTTATAACTTTTATGTAATGTATTTTTTCTGGATTTTTGGTTGATATCCTGTCTCTCTCCATTAAAATTAAACTACCATAAAAAATTAGAGATGGCTCATTTCTTTGTAAGTGAGCAAACCTACAAATTCATCAGGGGATCAAATAATTATTCCCCCTCATATTTGAGCTGGAAGCTTTTCACACCAGATGACACAACTCTTGAGGGATTTATGTTTTCTGCTGGGCTCGAACCAGGGATCTTTTGCTTATTAAGCAAATGTGTGAACCGCTATGGAGCCACTTTCTGTTTTCTAAATCCCTACAGATATTCAACAAAAGCAGACCTACAAGATGGCTAAAAGTGCTGATGGAAGATATACGAGAGAGCCTGTACCAAAGGTCAGAAACTGCACTTTGTCAGCAAGTCAGCCTTTTAACCCTCTAAAGACTTATCATACCTACATTCTGCTGACAGGCAACAGGAAAACACTGAATTCTTGCATGAAATACTTCCATTACAAACAATTCTATTGTCGTCAGTCTAACACCATTACCAAATCTAAGGCTTGTGTGAGCTTATGAAAACACATTTTCTCTCTGTGTATCCATCATACAGTTAAATACATGGCAGTAAACTGGGTGCATGCATTTTCAAAAAGTGAATGTAAAATGATAACAGCCTAATGCAGTTTCAATCAAAAATGTTTGTTCTTAATTTTTTTTATTGTATTTTTTTTGTTGTTCTTTTATTGAAATGGTTTTATCCTTTTCCTTGGTGATGTGGTTTAGATATTTTCTTTCAAGGTCAGTGAGCTACTGACCGTGTGGAGCGTGGAAAAACTGAGGACTCAAACAGGATGTGTGGAGGCAAACAGGGTTTTAACTAAAAATGAGACATTTATTGATGGCAGGTAATAAAGGCCAAACATAAAGTCCAAAAACATAATATTAGGAAACTTACTGAAAACTACAAAAACAGGAAACTTTTGGAGGCTGGGAAAAGCTGGACAAAGGGGACCAGAAACAAACAATCTGCCAAAGGGATAATATATACACAGGAGGTTGATTGGGGGAAGTGGAGACAGCTGGGGAGGATGAGGCACAGGTGAACAGAATCACAACAGACAAAACAAATGAAGCAAAACTAAAAGCACAGCACAAAGAACAGTTACTCACAGAATAAAACAGGAAGTCACAAAAAGCTGAGACAACAATGCACTTGATACTTGAGACGTGGGAAACAAAAGGGAAACAGGATGAACTGAAAACGCTGAGACTCAGATTTAAAGAAACTAGAATTCCAGGCACAACATGGAACATAGAAAATCATAAATAAGAACTCAAAAACTAAAAATAAACAACTTCATCAACAACACCTGAAAACACTGGTTCAAAGACCCAGGGCCATTACAGGTAAATGATCTGTTATTTAACAGACAGATTCCTCCAGCACTTGTCATTGACAGCTTGTGGGAAATATTTTGATAACTTTTTTTTTGGTGACGTTTATCAATCAAATAAATGTGAGTAGGAAAGAAGAGCTGTAAATGGGGAAAATACATCCATTTAGCAGTGTATCTTTCCAAGAGAAGTTTAACTTGGGAAACCAAAGATCTTACAAATGCTGACTCTCCCAAATAAATATTGGCATTTAGCTGCTCCGGTCATCATAACAAGGTATGTAATAACATCTGTAAATAAACAGTCAAGGGTTAAATATTTAAATTTATTAAATATTTTATTTGGCAGCACAGTGGCACAGTGTTTAGCACTGCTGCCTCACAGAATACCATCTGGAAGGTCTGGGTTCGAGCCCACCTTGGCCCAGGCCCCTCCCTCTCTCTCTCTGTGGAGTTTGCATGTTCTCTCCGTGTCTGCGTGGGTTTTCTCCAGGTACTTCGGTTTCCTCCCACAGTCCAAAGACATGTACTTACTGGTACATGTCTTTGGACTGTACCAGTAAGTACAGAGTTAATTGGAAACTCTAAATTGCCCATAGGTGTGAATGAGAGCATAAATGTGAGTGTGGATGTTGTCCGTCTCTCAGTGTTGGCCCTGCGACAGGCTGGCGACCTGTACAGGGTGTACTCTGCCTCTCGCCCTATGTCAGCTGGGATAGACTCCAGCCCCCCCCCCCCCCCCCCCCCCCCCCCCCCCCCTCCCCGCAACCCTGAACAGGATAAGTGGAAGAGGATGGATGGATGGGTTACATTTTTGCCTCTTAGAGGAAACTAATTTTGCTTGATGATATTTGATTCAATGTTTACTGCACGTCTGTGTTTACTGTCTTTTTTATATGATGTTTGCTAATTTTTTTTCATCCCTTAAAGGTCAAACAGGAAAAGAGAAGAAAAGAGTGAGAAAAGATCATTTAAAAAAGAAGTGAAAACAAGCAGAGTTGGGGAGGAAAAATAAAAGCGAGTGAAAAAGCGAGAATACACGAAAGAGGCAGAGAGAGCCAAATTAAATGGATTAGACAGCTCATTCCCCCTTAATTCCCTTATCACCTCCTCCCACAGTGGATTGGGTTGCCACGGCAATGTTTACATGACCCCATATCCTGCTGAAGCCAAAACAGGCATGGCCCACATTATGCTAAATCTCCCTTTTACCTGGAATAATCCCTCCCAGACAAACAGTCTGCAGCCTGTTACCTGGAAGTCAACAGGCTGATGGGAGGACATTGACTGGTGAAAAGGAAGATCCCATCTTCTTTCGGATTAAAGGGAAGAACTGAAAAATAAACTTGTTCTCTCTGGATGTGAGAGGGTCAACACAAGATATCTCACTCGCTTTTGTGTCTTTGTTCCCACACAGGCTTTTGCTGAAAGCTGAATACAGACTCGGCAAAGGAGATAGTTTAGTAATTAGTAGCTTACTTTAGTACAGTCTTCAGAGGACTTACTTTAGTGACAGTACAGAATGCAGAATATCTATGCTAACATTCCCCTGCTGTGGTGTGTAATGCTAGTTCTGACTATGTAGGAAAAATAACAAACTATGCATTGGTACCTGCAATATCATAGTAATATCATAGCAATCTTTCTCCTTTAACCATGTAACCCAGGAAAGTGTGAGGGACCAACTACAAAATCTAAAGAAACTAGTGAATTGTGTGAAACTGCCTGTGTTCTTGTCTGAAACCCATTTGTGGTTATTAAGTCTTTTGGCTCAGGCCTTCTTCTTCTTCTTCTTCTTGGTTCCTTTAGTGGTTGCATCATCTCACGGTATCCTTGGTTCCTTGTCTGTCACACCAGCTTTCTGAATGTCTTCCTTCAGTACACCCATGAAGCTTTTCTATGCTCTTCCTCTTTTCCTCCTGCCTGGCAGCTCCATCCTTAACATCTTTTGTCCAATATGTCCACTATCCCACCTCCTCCTCTGCCCAAACCACATCAACCTTCCCTGTCTAAGTTTGTCTCCAAATCACTCGACCCCTTGATATACTCATTTCTAATCTTGTCCATGCTGCTCACTCCCAGTGAAAATTTTACCATCTTCAGTTCTGCCACCACCTGCTCAGCCGCCTGTCTTTTTGTTAGTGCCACCATCTCCAGGTCTCACTACCTGCTTTTCACTCTTGCTGTTATCCCTCTGTCACAAATCATCCCTCACACTCTTCTCAACCTACTCCACCCCACCCGTACGGGTTATCATCCTGATATCATGTAGTCTACACCTGTCATTAGACTTTTTATTGATGATAGGTTACACAGAATGTATCCATAATCTATATGATTGTTCAGAAGTCACTTGCCAGATCACCATGCAAAAGGATATTTGAAACAAGTAAACCAAAATTGTTAGTGGGTATACCACACCAAAATGGTCAAAATCTATTCAAATATTCCATAAGAATATTCAGTGAAGGACTTTAATCAGCACTGCCCAAAGTAACCTTGTATATTAGTATCCTTGAGTAACAGCAGGTGATCACCATTTGAATTTTCTCATGTCTGAAGTTCTTAATTGCTTTGAAATTATGCAACACCAGCTCAGACCCTCAGGTCCAGTTTCCTCTCAAGCAAATAATCATCCTTGCTTTTGTATTTAACTAGACTACAGAAGAGATTTAATGCTTTGTGGCGCACCACATTTATGAAAAGGCACCTCTTGTTCAGAGTAAGAGGTTTATTTAGCACAAACAATGTAGACAAATAAAAAGAGATGTAAAAGAGGAATTACACAGAACAAGGTATATATAATACATAAAAGCTCTGACAAGCTAATTCAATCATCACAAACTGCAATTTTTATTGAAATACATTTAACAGTTATACAGCAACACTGAGCCTGTTGCCGCAATAAACTGGGATCACAAATAAATGCCATTTTAAGTTCCCTTCAGGCATATATGTATTAAATCTTTGTGTAGCTGAGGTTTATGAGGCCTCCATGCAAACTATGAGCCAGCAACAGGATGCTGAGAAATGTGCTGCAGCAGCTTCAGCTTGTTTCCTGAAAAAAATCATGGACCTGCTACTAACATTTTGGTGTCATATCTCCAAGGGAACTATTTTTGAAATAGCTGTTTTGGCTGCATTAAGCGCACCGGCAGCTGATTAGGGAGGAGTCTTCATCTTATCAGTGTAGTGGTGATAGAAGGCAGGCATTCACAGTGGGGGTTTTTTTAGACCTGATAATACCAAATATTAACAGGCCATACTGAATAAGTTTGTTTCTGGCAAGGCAAAAAGCCATGGCAACATTGCTTTACTCACTTTTATTTTCTTTTATTTCTCAGAATAAAGAAACAAGTTGGCAACTTTATTTAGGGTTAGTGTTTCAAATTCAATCTGATGCCTTTAAAGGTTTTACATGGGAACAGCAAAAGAATCTCAAATGAAAATTTTAACTAAGCTGCTATTTAGTCAATTAAGGACAATTAAATTGTATACTTATCTCTTGGTGACTGATATTGTCACAGCTGGCATGTCATGGGGTCGGTGCTGCCAGCGCACCCTGCAACAGGCACTAAAAGGCTTACAAAATGGTATCATGTGATGACCCGGGACCAAAACACTGCACAAGCCTCGCCATTTCTCTGATGCTCTCATCCACTTGATAAAATACACTGACTTTAGAAACTAACTTCCAGCTTTACGTGCTCTTACTACAGAATAAACAGATTTTTATTTTGGGATATGTTTATGAAATGAGTGATACTAAAAAGTCTGTACCAGTTCCTCTAAAACAACTTGTTGCCAAATCTTTCCATACTGGATATTTTGTGTAAACGAGAACACTATGAAGACTGCTTCAAATGCATACACAGAGGTGTCTTTCGTAAACATCCCGAATACATCCTTAAATCCATGAGATTTCTTTTGCCGGGGAAATACAGAGTGAGGTGTGACTAGAATAATAATGATGTTAGAAAGAAGGAGCAGACAGAGAGCAGGAAAGCGAAAGAGCAACTGGTGTGATGAGAATATTAATTGCATGGCACTGTGTTTCTTAAAGTCCATTACTGCTGGAGAGCTGTCACAAAACTATTAAGCATGATGGAGACAGAGGCTTAGAAAAGGAAAGAAAACTGCACATGCTGAGCAAGGGAATGGGAAAGGAAGGGGTCATGTTCCTGATTTGCTGCAGTAACGTGATCTTGAGATGGGCATCAAAGACAGAATCAGACTGCAATTAAAACGAGATTAACTAAGAGTGAGAGAGTGAGGAGAGATAGAGAGACGAGCAGGTTAAAGATTTTTAAAAAGAAAGAAGACTATAAAACTTGTTCAGATTTTCGTTCTATTTTATTAGCTTTGACAGTAAAGAACCTAAAATCCTGCAAGTTCTTCATCAGATTTATTTCATTCCCAGCCTTTTGGCAGTCTGGGAATTAAAAAAAAACAAAAAAAACAAACAAGGACTGAAGTCTGAAAGACAGGTCTCAGTTAAGTGAATTTTTAAATAAAAACCCTAGTCCTCAGTGCTGCTTTCAGCCCCATTAGCTCTCATCAAGGTTATCTAGGCTGATAGGAAGCTTCCCCTTGAAGTAAACTAAAAGGGGGACCTGTCTGCTCACCAAGCCATGTCTGGAGTCTTGTTAATAATATAATATTTGTTGTATTTCATATGACTATCTGAGCTCTTTCTAATTATGCGTGCTGTTTTCAGAAACTGAGAGAAACCAAAAAAATGCCTTCCTCCTCAGTGACAGGACTGCACTTTCTCTGTATGTCAGATTCTTGCTTTCTACTACGTTCATCCAAAAGACATTTTATCAGATAAGTGCCTTCCTCAAAGACTAAAAACACTGACCAGCAGTATGGAAATGCTTTAAGCTATGCAAAATTGATTTTATGAGTCACTGCATTGTGGTATGTCACTTGAAAACTCATTGCAGCCTCACCGCAATCAATCATTATAGCATAAAACAACAAGAGAAAGCTGACCACTTACACTTGGGTCAACTTCCTCTCAAACCCGTCACCATAAACACACACACACACACACACACACACACAGCTCTAACTGAATTTCATTCATTTGCCTCTGGGAGTGATTTTGTTTCCTACTGTGGTCATAGAAACATCAACTTAATCTACCTAATATCACACAGGTGCGGACCAAGACTGATCCCCTCAACCAGTGCACAAAGATTATGTTCCCCGGGATGATGCTGCTGAGCCATTTGTTGCTCTTTGTTTCCTCACAAAAGACATTATTTTGAAAAATCCTGCTGTCACTGAACACATCCTGGGTTTCACCCAGTGCTAGAAACATTCATGTGAGATGCGGGAGAGTGTTGATGTGACTGGATCTTTGTGTCATTTCTGCAGATTTGTCAGCTGCACATCCATTCAACCAAATTCACATTCCACCACATCCCAAACGTATTATATCCAATTCATATCTGGGGACCGGGGAGGCCACTGAAGTTTGAAATTAAATTTGCTTTGTAACACAGTGGTCCATTGTGGTCATCCTGGTGGAAGTAGCCAATAGAGGAATATTTTAGTGCCATAAAGGGGTGCACATGGTCAGCAACAATACTCAGACAGGCTAGGGCATGTGGATCAAGTATTAAAGGGCATTAAGGGGCTCAATATGCATGAAGACAAGATTCCCCACATGTCATACTACCACAATCTGCAGTGTGAGCTGTTGGCCCAAGGCTTGTCAGGTCCATGCTGTTGATGCCAAATTCTAAATCTTCTATTTGCAGCAATGACAGGAAATTTTCAGGTTTTCAACAGTGTGGTCTTCTGCTGTTTGTAGCAAGTCCAAGTTCAAGGTTGGATCATGGTTGGATGTGTTATGCATAAAAATCCTAGAAAAGAGAAGTTTAAAAACTCTCAGATACACCCCCCCATTCTGATATTTTATGTGAATGTTCAGTGTAATTTCTGTCCAGTATCTGCAACATTGTGTGACTCAGGATCTCCTGTCACATGACTGGCTGGGTAACTGTGAGTATAACCAGGTGTTTAAAAAAAAAAGTAAGTGCTCATTAAGTGTATACTTCTTATTGTCTGTGTAGATTCTCAGTCATCCAGGTCATAGTATCTCTGGAGCCTGAAAAAAGGCGACTGGACTGCTTTTTGTTTCTTGAAGACGTTTCACCTCACGAGGTCCTAATTTGGTTTCAGCTGAAACCATGGATTGAAATGACCCACGCCTCCTTTCACACCTTGGAACATGTGTTTATGCACATGAGCAACAGAGGGTCATAACCACCATCAGGGGACTATGCCCACAGGGGTTTAAATACATGGGTCTCGCCACCATTTGGTTGAGAGCTAAAGAAGCCTTTCCGATGAGAGGTGAAACGTCTTCAAGAAACAAAAGAAGTCCAGTCGCCTTTTTTCAAGCCCCAGAGACTGTACTTCTCATTCAAAAACTGCCGCTTTGTCTGTGTACTTCTGCTTGTGCAACTAGCTCTCACAATCAATAGGCACTTGTCGTTAATTTCAGAGAATGGTAAATACTCAGTAAATGTCTTTCAGCGCATTGTTGTGAGAATCAAACTTTTTAACAACATGAGTTTTCTTGCATTGAGGAGCATTTTAAAAAAAAACGCTATCAAACTTAGTTCAAAATAAATCTTTGTTGAGAAAATAAAGTCGCACGCATGCTTTCCCTTAGTATGGCAAGAAAAAAGGAAAACAATGGCCAAAATAAAGAGATCATTGATTCCCTGTTTGGGGTTAAAGCTTTCTATTAGTGTGCGTGCGTCTCCCGGTCTCTACTGTCAAAGATTTTGTCTTTGTATGACTTGCATCTCCCTCCCTCGTTACAATGGGAAGCGCACAGTGATGACAGACCTTAGCAATAACTCTGCTTTGGAATTCAAAGCGCAGACACTCAGAGCTGAAATTATTTCAGTTTAGCAGAGGACCTTGCTCTTGAAATGCTTATTCACTGGCTTCATTCCAGCAGCACTTACATGAATTGTCTGATGAAGTGCTTTGAACAGAAAAAAAAAAAGACAGTAGGTGGGAACAGGGTCTGATTTGACTAGTAGTATAATTTAAAAACCCACCCGATTCACTGTGTAACTGTCCTTCACTTGCACGGGCATTAACACTCCCAGTTCTGATTTGAATGTAGAAATGCTTAATAATGTCTGTCATAGAGGTTGTCACCCCTACAAAACTACAACTGTTTCTCGTCACTGATAAAACTTAAGCTTCTTTTAGATATTAGCAAAACCCCTCAGAGCCTGCTGCTATTCCTTTAGTGGTTTTCCACTGTTTTCACCTCAGATTTCACCTCTCACCCATGAAATTTCAATCTAATAATAACACTTGTTCTCTTGTCAAGTTGCAGGCCTTCTGAGCCTGTTAGGATCCCAATAGGAATCCCATTTATTGGTAAGTAAGCCTCCACAGGCTTCATTTCAACACCTCAGCAGTTAGCCAGCCTTACATTTTTCTCTGACCTTTCTTGTCTTATGTTCTTTTTTTTTGGGGGGGGGGGGGGGGGGGGGGTCATTTTAACCCCATAGACAAGCTGTAGGCTTTATAACAATCGGTTGCCTGTTATTCTTTACATGTGTTCATGTTTGACATCTTTAAATCATTCCATACAAATGCAGCTCAGGCATAAGTTCAATAAGGAAGATCTGAAATCACTCATCTGCCTATTTTCCCAGATGTTTGGCTGCTTCTCTATTTTACATCGCTTCCACTTTCCTATGCTGTCAAACTCAATGCTGACTTCATCACCTCTAGTCCAGTCATCTTTCTGCCCACCTTCCTTGAGCCAAACAGCCTCAGCTCAGCGTACTTTAACTCACTGCTCATCTTTCATTCTCCCTTTAAGACTCATTCATGGAACCCACCACCTCCCCTTTTCCACCACCCAAGAGCTTCTTGCAAGCTTCCTTCTTGGTCTCCACCCCCACCAGCATCTAGACTCCAGATACTTTAGAACTGAAGATGGAGAGATGCTCATATTTGCTGGGAGAGAAAGGCCTGGCTTTGGTGGCATAGGAGTGTACATGACAAAGGAAGTTTCCACATCCTTGATTGGGTACAACCCAGTCAACGACAGAGTGATCTCTGTCACCTTGCACAGCAGTCCCACAAACATCACTCCGATTCATGTGTACTTGACAATCAGTGCTGCAGATGAGGAAGAAGTTGAGCATTTCTTTGAGGCACTTCAGAACACTGTCTCCTAGGTACCGAGAGAACATGCTTGTGCTTATGGGTGATTTCAACGCAAAAGTAGAAAGAGAAGAAGAGGAAGAAGCTGTGACGGGACAGTTTGGCTTAGGAGAATGCAACCATAAAGGAGATGAGCTGGTCTGCTTTGCAGTGATGAACAAACTCATCATTTGCCACACTCTCTTTCAACATCACAAGCAATATCTCGTCACCTGGATTTCCCCTGATGGGAACAGTTACTGCTCATAGAATTGAAATGCAAAATCAGGACAAGAAAGCAATCTCTGCCAATTTTACATTTTGACGTAGACAAGATCCCTTATGACTACTCAGGAGAAATGAAGAACCATTTTGAAGCACTAACCAGCTTGGCAGAAGAGTTGGCACCAAACAAACTTTAGGAAGAGACCAACACAATCAGAGTAGAAACAGCCAAAAAATAAACACATTCCCACAAAGAAACATAAGAAGAAGCAATGGATCTGCAAAGATTTGATGCTGATTTGCTTTGGCCCTAGCTGCACTGAACACCATGAGCAATCTGTGGCAAGGTCAAGGGAAAGAAACAAAGTTGAGAGTACTCAGAGCCTGCATCTTTCCGAAACCGGAGTCTTGAAGAAAACTGGTGAAAGAAAACAAAAACACTTGATATCGGAAGATTCTGAGAGTTCCATGGAGACTATATCAAACAAACGACAGCACCAAGGAGCTGTCTTTTACGGATAACTAGCTTCTTTACTTTGTATTTCTGGACATGTAATGTGCCATGATGGACTAGAGAGGATAATCATGAAATGCAGCATCTCTGGAACAATGAGACACGGAAGACCAAGAACAAGCTGGTAACAAGCTGAAATCACAGAAATATTCGCAACAGTGAGTGAAGCAGGACCAAGACCGCGATTGCTTCTGAAGTGCCGTATGAGAGGCCACACTCTGAGCAGATTGCTTACTGACTGACTGATTATGCTGCATCTGAAACATGCAGGTATCCTTCTCAGGATAATCTAATTTACATTTGGTTAAGTTATTAATTATGAAAGAATAGACATATAAAATCTGTCTAAAATCTATCAATGTAAAGTCTGCAAATTCCAAGGCACAAATCTAACTACACATTGTCATGATCACGTCCCCCGTCCGACCATCCATCATTCAGGTTTATCAATCAATAATGTTTCAAAGAAGTTGTGAAAAATGAAACAACCTGAAATCATATGTGTCTGCTTCTCTGCCTCACCTGGAAAACGAAATGCCGTTCCAGTTACAGAGGCTGTTGCAGTCAAATAGTGCATATGCTGCTGAAGTGTGTTCAGTTGTTTTCAGGGTAATTTCATCATCCAGATTGTCTGTCTGACTCAATCTGATCTATACCCTTGGCATGATATGCAAATGTAAATGTGATGTGTGGTTATGTGTTTTAGCAGTGGGGACAACTTTGTCTGGTTGGGGAAATGAGAGTAAAAGTTTTTAGATTGTGCTGCAGAGTGGATGAATGCAGTATAGTCTCAAACACAGGGCTGTATTTATGATGAACATATTTGTGTAGTTTGCACAACCTGCAGGGTGAACATGAATTTGCATTTCATTTAGGAAATAAAACATGCTGTTCAGGCAAGACAATTTTACCTCTACTGAGGTAACAAGAGTCGGCTATTTTAAATTTCAGTTCCTTGCTGAAAAGATTACGGGGCACAGTTTTTCAGTTTGGTGTGTTTTGAATTACAGCATCTGTCTTTTGCATATTGAAAGATGCCCAGATTATCAAATATACATGTGCCTCTGGTCTGTAGATTTCTGTTTTTACAGACTCATAATGCTGCCCTTAAATTATCCCTCCAATCGGAATCTGAACTTCTATTTGATC
The DNA here is from genome assembly GCF_007364275.1 of Archocentrus centrarchus. NCBI lineage: Eukaryota > Metazoa > Chordata > Actinopteri > Cichliformes > Cichlidae > Archocentrus > Archocentrus centrarchus. The sequence continues at coordinate 25,362,236 of NC_044367.1, read as the reverse complement.
CGTTTTTTTCCAGGTGAAGCATATGGTAGAATTTTCTTTTTGATTTATCCACAAAATTATAAAACAATCCCAATATGTGAACTTAATGCCGTGTAATCTAGCAGCTATAATTGATGGGAAATTTTACCCGTTAAGTTTTGGCACAAGGTTTTGCCTTATGTTTTGTACTGTATTTTGCAAATCAGAATGTTTCACATATTCCAAGTTTCAAGTGTTTGGCCACAATTCCAATTCAAGTCTCAGTCCCCATATGGTGGTAAAGGCTATTCTATCTTCTGCTACATGCCATTTGATCTGCTTGGAACACTGAACTGCTCCATCTGATGAATTCAAAGCATTTGCTGCATAGTCTACACTATAAACGCTACAATACCAGCAGCAATGAATAGTTGTTTGGTGCACAGTTCGCCCCATAACACTGCAATATTGGATTTTAAATGAAACAGTCAAGATGTGAATGAAATGCAAACTTTCAGCTTTAATCCAAGTATTGCATTAACTGCTTTAGTAATCTTAAATACTTAGTGGCCTAACTGTATGATCAACAAGCTGTTTTAACATAAAAACTTGTATTTGACATTTTTTCAGCTGCACATGCACCCAGCACACTTGCTGGTTTGTGTTGAGCATCAACTATCAGTACATTACTTATTGCCTGGATAGATCAGCCTTCATATAGATAACATTTTTTTTTAATCTCCAGGGTAGTTTTAGTAACCAGACTTGGAAGATTCTAACAAAGTGTTTCACCGCCAGTGGAGAGTGATTTTAGCAGACAGCTGTTGTGTTGTTGCCCATCCCTGCAGAAGGAAATAATGAAACGCAGAATTTGGCATGAAATCGGGGTGGTGCAGTGGTTAGTACTCTCTGTCATAAAACAGCTGTTTGGCAGGTAAAGGTGGACCCAAATGCAGGACTTTGGAAATAGGACTTAGACTTACAAACAGCTTTTAATAATGGAATCTTTCAAAATAGCAACAAATAGAAAAGTAAACCGTGCAGGGCAGAAACCAGCAAAACAAACAAAGAATCTAAGGAAGCGTACTGAACTGGAGATCACACAACACAATGGAGACAAAGCACAAGGGAAGGCTGAGACAATATATGCACATGGGATGATGAGGAAACAGGTGGGAACGCAGCTGAAACCAATCACAGATGACAAGACAGGGGAAGTAAAACTGAACCCAAAGCACACAAGGCAACAGACCATCAGAATAAGAAAGGGGATAACTAACACCGAGACCAGAACTAAGGTATACTAACTCGACACAGAGACAGAAGATAAACACTGAGACAACCTCTGAGGCAGAGAATGGGAACACCAAAAGGGGAAAAAACAATGTATCAACTAAAGCAGTCAGGGAATATATATATATATATATATATATATATATATATATATATATATATATATATATTAGGGGTGGGACTTTAACGCGTTAATTTCGATTAATTAATTCCGGGGAAATTAACGCGTTAAAAATTTTAACGCATTTTAATCGCACTTTGCACCGTGGAACGTTTCTCAGTGCGCGAGTTCCCGGCATACAGATTATATCGACGCACAATGTCCAAATTAGGGGCCGCATCCTGCGAAGGACCCGGCCCACGTCTTTCGCAGCCCACGAACACCACAAAGGCCGGAAGTGAGCGGCTAACCTTCATATCAGCGTCACCTGCCGTCACCTCTGCGTAGCTCATGTCGCCTAGCAACCGTGAGTGCGAAGCACAGCTGTGTAAAAGCAGCTGGTTAAACGAAGAATGAACTTTTTCTCCTTTTTGTGGTTTAATTTTAAGTCTTTAATTCAAAATAAGCTGTTAAAACAAGCATGACACATTTCAACATCAAGGAATACAGCTGAGAGAATGATTAATTTCCAACTATAACAAGTGAGACATTAATGTTGAATAAAACTATCCAGTTATGATGCTTAACTTTAATTTCAGGAGTTTGCTTATCACAGGAGCACTTCCACCCTTCATTGGTCTGTGTAGTAGACTGGTGGGAAAATAAACAAAATTTTGAAGTTTAAGCTTATGTATATTGATTCATTCATCAACTAAACTTAAATTAATATTTCTCATGTCAAATATTGAAATGCGATTAAAATGCGATTAATTTCGATTAATTAATTACAAAGCTTGTAATTAATTCGATTAATTTTTTTAATCGAGTCCCACCCCTAATATATATATATATATATGTGGTCTAAAATCAAAAACCCAGTCAATAGGTAAATTGATAGCTGTAAAGTTCTTATTACATAGAACAATTGTATATATATTTTAAGCTAAAGCCCTAAGCAGTATAATCTGGATAGCACAGCATCAGTCAAGAACAGCATTATGCCCCCATCCACCCAGTCTGTCACAGCCACCAGTTTAACAACAGAGTTCCTTTTTATAAGCTATCGCTACATGCCAAACATTAGCATTAATGCCTTTTATCTTACCATTCTAGAATAAACAATGCAAGATCAGCATCATCATTCACTCTCCAAGAAATGTCTCCACAGGTAAAAGCTACTCCAGCGTTAACTCTTGTTTTTATTGCTTTTCTTTTCAGCTGAATGTGATTTCTTTCTGAGACGCAGTGCTGGTGATGATAAGGTTGCTTTCCAAGAGCAATGTTTGTTGTCCCAATAATGAGAATACCTGTCCTTCCTGGCATTAGTAAGCTATCAGTGCTTCTCCTGCCTTTGAGTCAGGGCAGACTGCCACTGGACTGCCTTGCTACACTATCTTGTGGAATAAATTCATAATAATATGGTCCAGGCCCATTTTAACTTCAGTTAATGTTGTTGGAAAGGCAGAGCATCTGTTTCTTCATATTTTGTTGATAGTTTGAGTAATTTGAAATTTACAAAAAGGAAAGCTTGATGACAGGAATATAAGTAAGTAAAAAATATGGTGAATAATTCGATACGCTTTACCTTATAAATTCGAGATAGGCCAAAACATTTTGGGCAATAAGTGCTCCAGTGGCCTAATGCCTAGAAAATCTTATACTATACAACAGAATAGATACATTCAAAATTAATAAATATATAACAAACTAAGAGGTTGGGTGCTGTTGCACTAAAGGGCCTCCATGACTAAATGCCCTGTCAGCTGGAACAGTCGTGGCCAAAAGTTTTAAAACTGACACAATTATTGGTTTTCAGAAGGTTTGGGGCTTCAATGTATTTAGATCTTTTTGGTCAAATGTTTCTGTGGTATACTGAAGTATAATGACAAGCATTTCATAAGTTTCAAAGCCTTTTATTGACAATTAGAAGAGTCATTATTTGCAGTGTTGGCCATCCCTTTTCAACACCTCTGTAATTCACCCTGGCATGCTGTCAATCAACTTCTGGGCCAAATCATGACTGATAGTAACCATTCCTGCATAATCAATGCAGAGTTTGTCAGAATTTGTGGGTTCTTGTTTGTCAATCTGCCTCTTGAGGATTGCCCATAAGTTCTCGATGGGATCAAGGTCTGCAGAGTTTCCAGGCCATGGAACCAAATTTTCAATAGTTTGTTCCCTGAATCACTTAGTTATCACTTTTGCCTTTAGGCTCGATGCTCCATCATGCTAGAAAAGGAATTGTTCTTCACCAAACTGTTCTTGGACAGTTGGGAGAAATTGTTCTTTGAGGATGTTTTGGTACCACTCTTTATTCATGGCTGTGTTCTTAAGCAAAATTGTGAGCAAGCACATTCCCTTCAATGATAAGTAACCCCACACACGATTGGTCTCAGGATGCTTTAATGTTGATATGGCACAGAACTGATGGTAGCTTTGCAGTGGTGGTGTCCCAATCCTGCAGCTGAATCACCTTTAGAAGGTGGTCCTAGTGCTGGCTTGACTTTCTTGGGTCCCCTGAAGCCTTCTTCACAACAAATGAACCTTTCACCATGAAGTCCTCGATGATCCACTATATGGTTGATCTAGTAGTAATACCCATGCCTGGGAAGCCCTTTTTATGCAAAGCAATGATGACTGCATGTGTTTCCTTGCAGGTAACCGTGGTTAAAAGAGGAAGAACAATGATTTCAAGAACCATCCTCCTTTCAAAGCATCTAAACTGCTATTTAGCATGACAGCATGATCTCTAGCCTTGTCCCCATCAACATTCTCACCTGTGCTAACCAGAGGATCACCGAAATGCTCTCAGCAGATACTTCTGAGGCAGTTCTTCCTCATCAGAGGACACGTTCTTCTTGGTGCAGGTTGTAATGCTCTTGCTTCTCAATAACTCTTAGTGGGGTAATGTCATGCCTTTCCTGTTGCTTCACTGCATTCAATTTGGAAAACTGCAACTTTTCAAGCACTAGTGCAGGCATCAGCAACTCAGATCATGTTTGTTCAAGTCCCCCAGCACTGCTGCTAACCAGTAAAATCACATTATCCAGTATGGTATTTCTATATGTTTTCAGTGCACAAACAAATTCAGGCGAGAAAATGTTAACTGTTCACTGTTTCTGGAGTGTCACTTAGAAATGCATAAGTTCAAAACCATCCTGTTAGACAGTGAAGAAGCTGCCTAATGCTCCCAATACCACAAAAAAAACTAATGAAATTTGATCAAAGTGAAATATTTTAATGTTCCCGTTACTGCATGCAAAAGCTACAAATACCTACATAACATGGTGTAGCTGCTATGTGTTGTCCAACAGTTTGCATGAAGATTATACAGGAAGGTGTTGGATGGTGGGCTTGGACTAAATACAGAAATCCTTTTGTGTACTATGAGAACACTTGTAGTTATGACCATCTTCTGTTCTGTTTAATTGCATATATTGTTTCAAATGTGCTTAATGATGTTTAAGTGCTTGAGTCACTCTTGGGACATTAGTGAAAAAGTTTTTTACTCATTTTCATCTTCTCAAATTTTCATCTTTCACTGCAACTGTAACAGCATTAAATATATTGCAGCATCTATAATAAACATTTTGACAGATACAAAAAAGCTGGACAGCTTTAGTTCTAGTGTGTGTGTGTGTGTGTGTGTGTGTGTGTGTGTGTGTGTGTGTGTGTGTGTGTGTGTGTGTGTGTGTGTGTGTGTGTGTAGAATGTGCAGATCTTGGTTCCTGGAAGGACTATTGTTCCTCACCCTGTAGAAAACACCATATAGTTGCTCCGTGAGGTGTTTTTTATTTGTTTGTGTGTCTGTCAGGGATCATGTACAAAATAGACATCTTGGAGACATCAATATCTGAACACTGACTTCAATCAAAAACCTGCAAATTTCTACTCAGCAGCTGTAACCCTTTTTTTTTATCTCTCACCCAACTATTATATTTAGCTGTTACCCAATCATAGCAGAGTAGAACCCCCCCCCCCCCCCCCCCCCCCCCCCCCCCCCCCACACACACACACACACACACACACACACACACAAGTGATTGGCTAATTAAACACAAGTGAGACAAATTCAGCACAGATGAAACTGATGAGGATGGGGCAGACAGTTACAGAGGAGGGAAAACATACCAACACTGGCAGAACTGTTAAGTGACCAGGAAAAACAAAATTGAACAGTGAAAACAGGAGAATTTCTAGGAGACATTTCAGTTCACCAGGGGTGGACTATCTGGGAGAGAAGAGAGGTGAATTAGTCCAAGGAAGCTTATTAACAGGTGAATCACAGATATTTCTGCATATAGTTAGTCTTGTAGGTGAGGGTGCTTACTTGGAATCAACAAGGCGCTGCACCAGGAGGACCCACTGGTTGTTTCCTGAGTTCCAAAGGGTGTTGGAGGATGAGCAGGCAGGTGCGTTAAGGTAAGTACTCCAGAAGAGGTTTTCCAGAGGGATGGACCAACTCAACAGAGATAGGTGAGTGGCTCAGGTGAGAGTGTTACTCTTCAGCTGTGCAGGAAGCTCTAAAAAATAGGAGAATGAGGATGTTAGCACTGGGAACATACAGGAAAGCAAAAAAGCCACGAAGGAGCTTGATTACAACACTAGAGAGTCCAGCGGAGACGGGGTGCTCAAGCTGGTCCTTAATTTCTCTGCTGAGTTATTAAGTAATGTCCTGCATTACTTTTAAGTAAGATGTGTAATAGATTACTCTTTTTGTGTAACAACCTGAAAACTGGTCCTGGTGATAACATTATAAAAAGTTGTTGTTGCTGTTATTGTAGTGAGCCAGGTGTCAGGTGTCTGCAAATGGGGGAGGGCCCCATGTCTAATCAGCTGAGAATAACTAACAGCAGCAATATCATAACTAAATTTCTACATGTTTATGCATGTTAGACACCTGACTTCAGTTCAGGAGATGAGGCTTCAGGTGAGGAAAAAGAGAATGAGGTGGGGAGGAAAGAGAAACTACGATAGACCCATCTGGCCCCATGGGGCTCAGCCAGATCCAAACTCTATGGTCACTGATGTCCTAATTGTCTTGTGGCTAGTATTTATATTACTGACTTATTGTCAGTTGATGATTTTATTTCATAAATTGTATATTAACTAGCCATAAACCACATTGTTTATGAATTATTAATTAAAATTTACTGTATTCATTTTGACCCAGTCGTTTTCTGCTGATAGCACATGTTAACATTCTAATGAGTTAGTGCCACACTGACTGGACATTTATCTTAATCCCTCTGGTTGATGTTTTTCACAAATAATATTTGTTTGTAATAATCAAATTTCTCCTATATTTTAGAACTCCCAAGGAATGTGGAACATGGCGTATGTTTATGTCATGCATTATGAGAAACATATTCCATGCACATACATTAGCAGTCTAAACTGACTACCTTCAACTGAGACATTCAGTTCAATTCAGGTTTATTCATTTTGTAGTGCCAAATCACAACAACAGCTGTCTCAAGGGCCTTTATACTATAAGCTACAGAATTCAGGAGAAAACCCCAACAATCAGATGACCTCCTATGAGCAAGCACTTGGAGACAGCGGGAAGGAAGAAACCTCCGGGAGAACCAGGGTCAGGGAGGGGCAGTCATCTGTAGTGACTGACTGAAGGGAAAGAAAAGAGAAAAAGGAGAGCAGAGAGAGCTGGTAGAGAACAACAAATACAAAGAGAGACAAACAGACCCCAGGGTTGGCTGTCAGATAGTGAAGCTTAGGGTTAACTAGAGTAGCAGCAATTCATATTATCATCTGTTCCCATGTATTAGTATAATGACCCTGAGCAAACTGACAGAGATTTTCTGCTTACAGACCTGTCTGTGTGGGTGTCTATGTGCCTGCATTACCTCAACATAAATGCCAGCAGCATCAGTCAAACTGAAGGTCAGACTTATACACTGCCCTTTAGACCCTCATCAGCCTCTGTGTCTGTCTCCATTTCCTCCTTACTTGCCTGTCTAATCTTGTCTTTATCGCTCTTCTCTTTTTTTCTGATTCTCCCTTTTTTACCCTTTTTTTCATTAAACTTCATAGGTAAGAAAATTACCATGACCTCTGAAGCTTAAGTAAAACATCATATCTCAAGTGTGAAAATAAACATGACAGCTACATGTACATTCTTTCATAAACTTACAAGTCAATGCCAGCTCTCTCCTCCAGCTTTCAGTGTTTTTCCTAAGCAAAGCTAAATGGCTTCTGCCTGTAACTTTATACACTACTCAGAACAAAAATTAAAGGAATGCTGAAAACATCAGATCTCAATGAGAAAAAAAAAATCATGCTGGATATCTAAACTGATGTTGTCTGGGTAATGTGTTAGGAAAAAAAATTTCCATGTCTCCTTTATTATGCTGTGGGACAGTCACATTTAATGTCTGAATGCATCCAGTTTAAAGTTGCAGAGCTCTAATGTGCAGCTGTCACATTAGAAATAAAAAGCAGCACTGAGAGGACTCAGTGTTAAAATAATTAACTCATTAAAATGTTTTATTGCTCTGTGCACTAAATATTAAGATTCACAATTTTCTGCAGCATTGATTGATTTTCTTATTTGCAACAGTCTTCCATTTTACTGGTATATTTCTATGTTCTATATAGATTTTTATCATTATTTTATCATCATCACCTTAAAATGTCTCTGATTAGAATGAGCAGTATTTCTGTGTAGAAAAACAGCCGAGGGTGTTTTAGGTTTTGTCGAGTCAGGTAACAAGAAAGTCTGGTTTTGTTGAACTTCTTTCAGAGGATGTCCTCGAGGACTACAGGCTCTGGAAACCGACAAAATCAAACTATATACTATAAACAAAACTAAGAATACAACAACTAAACAGAGCACCCAAAAATAACCTGGATAGAAACCCAAACTTAGAAATCCACTAGAAACTAAAAAGCAAAAAAGCCCAGGATCATGAGAGAGGAAGTTTTTATTTTAAGCACATTTTGTTTTTGCTTCATTTTACAAAAAAAAAAAAAAAGCCTTCACTGAAGGTCAAATATCCAAAAGTAGTAGCACGAAGCAAAGCACATTTTGGAAGCAGACTACAAGATTTTAGAAATAAAAGAAATGTTTAAATCTTCAGGAAAAGGATGATTTTAATGTCACAAATTGGACAGCTTGTTTGTTAAACATCTGTTTACACTACACCCAAAACAAAACTAAATTCTAAGAATGAAGAATTTAGTTTTCTTTTCTCCATTATGACAAATTATGCTACCCATGCAAGGTTTGCCAGTTTTTAAAATTGACTAAACAAGTGTTTTTTCATTGATATTGATGAAATTCAATTAAAGGCAGTTACAGTGGATGCATTGATATGCATTGGATTTTTTTAAAAAAGAAGAAGAGTCAGCTCATGTCCAGAAGTAGGGAGCAGAGCCTGAAAGGAATACAGTCAGATTATGAAGAGGAGAGAGAAAGGATACAGTTATGTAACAAATAAAATGTCATATAGTCACAATCTAACCTTTTCCCACATAAACAAGCACAAAAATAGAACAGACCTGCTGCAGCTTGGCTGAAATCTTTTTTTCAGCACATAGTCGAGGCCGAGTACTGTAAAGTATAAGGAGCCTATTAGGAGCAAAAACATGCTCCGACATATAGCTCAGCTCAAATTAGTCACAAGTTGACGCTGCTGTGCCGTTTGGTTACAGTGTTCACTTGTCCAGTATTAATTAATCTCAGGGTTCAGTTCACATCCCCATCATTTTTTTATGTGGTGTGGGTTAAGAGGAGGACTGAAAGGAAGCAAGGAGGCACACAAGCAAGTTATATCACATAAACTAATTCTAATGAACTTGCATCAGGAAGGAATAAGACTGAAGGCAAAGCAGGAGAGACACAGAATGTAATAAAAACCCAAACAGAAGAGAAAAAAAACCTAAACTCAAATAATAAGTCATGCAGGGGTAAAAAAGTAGACGAGGTAGGCAAACAGACTGATGAGTAACAAAGGTAGCGCAGGACTATAAACAGAAAGGGAACTGATAAGATACAAGTGAACATAAGCTGGAGCAGATATTATAAAAATGGGGGGGGGGGGGGGGGGGGGGGGGCAGAATGTGACACGCAAATGCTTGACAAAATAAGGCAGGAAGTAGCTGAACACTACCTTCTAGTGCTTTACTTCACTGCATGCTCTCATGCAGGTTGGTGACTGGTTGGAGGTCTTGAGAGGTGTGGCTCTCGGCACATATCACCTCATCACCACCTTTTCACAGCGGAAGGTGGAAAACTCTTGGTGTGCTGCTGCTTGGCTCTCAGAAATTGGAATTAGTTTGCTTTGGTTGTGAAACCTGAAACCACTTACCTGCCTGCCCACTCAGTTGACAAACCTGCTGAATCTGAACCCACTCCACAGACTTTGTACATAAAGCTTCTGAATTGCTTCCATTGTCTGAGTCTGTAGGACATTCTGTCTGTGGTCAAACATCCCAAACCAACACAGACTGGGAATCAAAGGAGTCAGGTACAAAGGGGGAAAGACTCTAAGAAGCAGCCAAAGTGTCTGTTGTGTGCTGATGGGTCACAGCTTGGTTAATGCAGTCTTTAAAATCAAGATGCCTACATAAAATATACACTAAAGGTTCCACTGAAGTCTTCACTATGGTGACAGGTGGATGGGATGAATAGCACCTACTGGCATATACACATACTGACCACTCAAAGCATTCACCAATCATTCATGTAGCTGCTTTATTCTATACACTTTAAGCACTTTATCTGCCTCGCATCCAATTTAGAATCACCAATTATCCAAACACGTACGTCCTTGGCCTGTGGGAGGATGGCCAGAGGATCCAGAGAAAACCCCTGCAGGCACTTGTTTGCACACATTTGCAAATGTCTTTTTTTCTGGTAGCAGAATCTCAGTTTTGATTGCAGTTTCATAGTCCTCCACAAACACATGTGCAAAGGTTAATGCTTCAATTAAAAACAAACAAAATCTTTTTAACATGAGGGATTATTTTTTTTCTATCTTTTGGATACAAATTCTCCCTAACAGCAGAACTGAATGGTCTCTCTGGCAGCTTGTACCCAGCAGTTACTGCGAAATTTAAAATATATCCACTTTGCCAGCAAAAAATTAGCATTATGTGTGCACACAAAAAGCACTGCAGGATGGCTAAGACGTCCTGTTTTTCAAAGGCTAGCTGCACAAATGTTTGCGACAGATGCTGATTGGTTGAGACAGTAAGCCACACTCATCAAGTGATGCAATAAATAGCAAGGCCGCTGACAATAGTGGTTCCAAATCACCAGTTGAATTTGTTTTTCACTGTCTTCCCCTCACGCAGACAAACACACAGTCGTTTCTGTTCCACATTACGCTGCTCAAAGTCCTCAAAATTCAAAGGTTGGTTAAAAACTAAGAATCTTACTCAGTTAATGTCACATGCGAATAGCAAATTTAGTGCTAACTTGCAGTTGCAGCTACTTAAAATGGCCAGCTGGTTTGTGACAGCCCCGGGCCAATCCCCAGTCAGCCCTTACCTGTAACTCCACGCAGCCATGACAGGTAACGCTCCAAAGCAGCATGTGGGAAAAACGGCCGTTATGTCTTGTGTATTCAGCAGGGGGAGCAGGCATAATGAAAGCTCATAAATTTACAGCCTGCTACATTCATTCATTTTAAATTTGCCCACAGAACCATAGTGCTGTCCTGTAAAAGACAGATACAGAATATTTTTGGTAAACTTGCAAATATAAACTTGGTTATTACCGGCAGTAATTGGTTATTCAGATTCTTCTTCAGGGAGCTGAATATGTGTCAGTGTGTTTTGATACAGGCCTTAGGTTGAACTCTTTGGTGGGGACTGTGCGGGATTAATGAGCTCTTGATATCTGCACATCCATGTGAGGCTCCAGGATTTATTAAGGTCAAAAGAAGGAATGTGACTTCTGTTTGTCGCTGACTGAAATCTGACTGAGTCACATTAACGGTTGTGTTTTGATATTGCAAACTGCTAACATTAGCACATTCAGTTCCCCTGAGGTTCCACATTCAGCTCTGTGCCGTTACACTACAATACCAGCATTGCTGGAGCCCAGAATATACAGCTGGGTGAAAGGATGGGCCCGCTGGCATCGCGTTCACAACTTTAGACAATCCAGCCATGCCAGTTACTGGCACATCACTGGCTTTCAAAATAAATAAGCACTCAGAAGAAACTATCACACACACCCTTATTTTAGCATTTCATGATGCTTTAAATTGCCCATCGCAAACCTTAGTGCATCATGTGTGTATTCATTTTAATATTCTCCTTAAAAAAATGTCCTGTTCTGAAAGGGGAAAATGCAACTACAGAAACACACAAAAAGTTTCTATTCATTGACAGAAATAGTTTTCAAGCAAAAATGTCACAGTTTGCATTTATAAGGTAATTTTCTTGCATTGACATGCAGAGTTTGTTGGGTCATAAGGTTTCTTCCCACACTGCCTGGTCACTATTTATCTCTCCCTAATATCTTCAGGTGTTGTGACCCTTGAACTCCCGCTACTGATCAGCCTGCAGTTTTAAGCTGGAAAAAATACGTTCTATCCTATAAAAAAAACTATATTTGTATAGCTTATATTGCATATAAGCACATGCACTATACTGCCAAGAGTAATCACTCGCCTATCCAAATCATTCAATTCAGGTGTTCCAATCCCTTCCACGGCCACAGGTGTATAAACGTAGCACCTAGGCATGCAGACTGGCTCTACAAACATTTGGAAAGAATGAGCCACTCTCAGGAGTTCCAGCATGGTACCGTGATAGGATGCCACCTGTGCAACAAGTCCAGTCCTGAAATTTCCTCACTACTAAATGTTCCACAGTCAGCTGTTAGTGGGATTATAACAAAGTGGAAGCAATCACAGACCGGGTTAGCAGATGCTGAGGCACATAGTGCGCGGAGGTCGCCATCTTTTTGCTGAGTCAATCGCTTCAGACCTCCAGACCTCTTGTGACCTTCAGATTACAGTAGCTCAAGAACAGTGAGTAAAGAGCTTCGTGGAATGGGTTTCCATGGCCGAGCAGCTGCATCCAAGCCATCGATAAAGACATACATGTGCGAGTTTGGAGTGGAAGAACTTGTCTGGCCAGCACAGGGTCCTGACCTCAAACTGATTAGAACCTGCTCTAATCCATTTGGGATGAATTAAAGCGGAGACTGTGAGCCAGGCCTTCTCATCCAACATCAGTGCCAGAAGACCTCACACTTCTGGAAGAATGGGCAAAAATTCCCATAAACACTCCTAAACCTTGTGGAAAGAGCTGAAGCTGTTTCAGCAGCAAAGGGTGGGCCAACATCATATTAAACCCTATGGATTAAGAATGGGATGTCACTGAAGCTCATATGTGCATGAAGGCAGATGAGCAAATACATTTGGCAATATAGTGTAGCTTATATTGCACAATCTAAGCTATGTGTAAAACTTAAAAAATGAGATATGACAGTTTTCTGGGCCCTGCTAGCTGTTTCATACTAATTTCAGTAGGATTCAGTCAACCTTTTTCTTTACTGCTGAAAAATAATTTCCTAGAATACACAGTTCTCTTTCTTGTCAGATTCATCTGCATCTTTAATTTTTTATAAGGTTTCAATGAACATTCATTATTGATACTTCTTTACTTCAACGAACATCTGGTTAGCAAGTAGCCTGTATAACTTTCACAAAAAAAACAAAGAATGTTTACAAGCGTTATGAGTTTGCATGGAGTGTGATTCTTAAACAGCCTCCATCACACGATCAGCCAGATGAAAGAAATCAAGTGCCCCTTGTGTCTTTCAAGCATTGAAAATTACTTTGTCACTGCTGTGTTTGTCTGTGTGTAATTCTGCCCCTTCTCTCCAGTCTAATCTCATGAATACACATCCAGGATAGAAAAGACACACTTATAATGCCCTCTATCCATTATGCATGTGTTTGTGAGGCTGCATCCATGACTGTGTGTTTTTGTGTGTGTTTTAATTTACATATTTAAACACATACAGGTCGTGGAATAACAGGTTGGGGTGTATTTCTCATGGTAATGGCTCTGTTGCCTTTTTGTCAGGCATAGATTCCTGTCATACTTTAATAGTCCTTTTTTAATGTTGTTGTTGTTTTCATAAACCAGAAGCTCCAGAGCTCTGCTGTGTGGACACAGACTGAACTTGTAATTCTGTATGAGAAGCAGATTTTCATAATGTTATGATTTGTATCATTGTGGTTTTATTGAGCACTCACTTGTAACTGACGCCACTTAGTTCTAAAACTAAGTCATAAAGCATGTTCACTCTCCGAGTAAAAAGGCAATCCTCCGGTAAATGCCTAAATTTTATTACAGTTGTGAACTGCTTCTTTAAGACTTCCTTACCTTTCATTGCCAAACAGATGGGTTTACAGTGGCAAAACCAGCAACGTCACATCCATGCATTTTCTTAACGAGTAGTTGGATAACACTTTTATAGGGGTGGAGCTGAGCTTGAGTGAGAGGCGGGACCACCATGGACAGACTAAATCACAGGCTAACACAGAAAGAGAGAGAGAGAGCGGGTGAGCAGTCACACTTACATTCAAGCCTACAGCCAGTTTTTAAATCACCAGTTAACCTAACAAGCGTATCTGAGCGCCCAGAGAAATCTCACACAGGCCACAGAAACTCTAAATAGAAATGCCTCAGCTGACCAGGAGGTTTAAGCTCACTAACCACCACCACACTTCCACCTGTTTCCCATGCTTCACTCCACTCCTCACTGGAATGTTAAGCTATACAGTGCGGTAGTAATACTTGGGCTTCCTTGTCAACTGATGCTTTGCTACTTTCTCACAAACTTATCTGCCTGTCCTCCTTCATTGTCTGTTGGTGTGCCAGCCAGCAAAGCTTGCCTGACCCCTTCTCATCACACAGAGAAACCTAAGCCCCTGTAAAAATCAGATATCACTTACCTGAATCCAAGCCTGTGGAAATCAGATAGCACCGACCTGAACCTCATTCTGAAAGTGTTCATTAAATCACTGAACTTTTACCAGTGCGTCCTGCAGTTGAGTCTTTTGCACAAACCTGGACAATGCCATCAAACACTGCAGAAACGACTCTACCGGCGTTAGGACAAAGAAGCATGCAGCTTCCTGTTACCTGTCTTGATTCCAGATTCTATGAATGATCTAAGAATTGGACACCGTCTGTACTTTTGCCCGTGTCACTCCTGTGTGTTCAGTAAATAACATTTAAATTATGTTCCCTTTCCCCTGTAACATGCGCTTCAGCATTTTCTCAGCCTGCATTCATATCCGCTGCCTCCACCTCTGCTTTCCTCACCTACTTCTCCACTCTGTATCTCAGTGGTTCTGGGCCGGGGTGGGCAAAGGTACTGCAGGTGGGCCACAGTAATAACAGAGATTCAGTTTGAAATTATTCACAAGTATGTACAGTTACATATTACTAAAAATGTTTTTATTTATATAAAAAGTGAAGTAAAATGGTAATAGCAGGTGATTAGTTTGTGATATTACTCATTACTCTGACCCAAATTTACTGCTCTTGTATTGGAGTTTGTGTCCCAGTGGCAAGTGGGTCACATATTGGCATTAGCAGTTTACATATGGCTGAGTATCATTAGCAATTCGTAGCCAACAGCTTGTGTTGTTAATGTTTGATGTTTTTTGAATAAAATCTTTAAGGGAATACATCACTTTCTCTTGTATTTTGATTACAGTGAAGAATTAAGATTGGGTGGGGCCCTGTGGGATTTTCTGGTTTTTAAGTGGGCCACAGCACTCTTGACTTTGGGAATGGCTGCTCTAGCTCTTACCTCTCTTGCTTTCCCTTCTTTCTTATCTTGTTCTTTTGCTGGCATTCGTCTTGATTTATGACTACTAATCATGCGTATGTGCTCAAGTTGTCCTGAGGCAGAAAGCAGGGATTATATTTCATCTCAGGCCTTGGAGGTTGCACACAACTGCAGTGCATATACAATGCACTCAAATACGCCTGCTGCTTTAAATGAAGAACACATGCTGTTTCTGCTAATAACCTGTATAGCAATTAGATCTTTGCACTCCCACAAATATGTGGGATTCATCATAGTGCACAGTACTATGATGCACCCATACTGATACATCATAATAGCCACCTATAATCAATGAATGGTCACTGACACAGTTATAGCAACAGAGTGAATTTAAGTCTCGCCCACACATGAGGGGAACATAATTCATGGCTCTGACTTTGTAACTAATTCAGTTTGCTGCATTAAATGTGCAGTGTGACTGGACGCAGCAGCAACAGGGTAAAGAACGCAGAACCAGGTTTTTATAACTACTCGAGTATCAGAATAGGAAAATTTATTGAGTTATTGACATTCAGAATGCAGCAAGCAATTTGTCCCTGAAAAAGCAATGGGCAACATTATTATTATTATTATTATTATTATTATTATTATTATTATTATTATTATTATTCCAAGTGTATCAGCTAAGTACAGTAGATTGCTAATGTAGCTAATATCAGCTTTCCAACAGCTAAGGATGCTAAAATAATCCTTTCACATAGTAAAATCTTGTATTTTTAGCCAGTTTGAGGCCATTTTTCAGAGTGGCAGTGTTACAGTGGGCATGAAGATGGAGTACGGACCTGTAAAACAGGAAAATAACGAGCAGAGCAGAAAAAACATGCTGCTGTTGGCCTGGTTGGTCTCAGGGCAGGCACTCTTCTGCCCTCTGCTGTCCATATGGTACACATTTGCATGCAACACCAAACTTTGAGGACTTGATGAAACTTTCAGCACCAACACGCAAAGATTATGAAATGTACAAAAACATATACATATAAAACCTTAATTAATTCACAAATGTGACCACATATTTCTGTGTTTCAAATCAGCCCTTGGTTGCATACTGTGGTGCTAACCTTCCAGTTTTTAGCGTACACAGTGCTCTTTCTCTGTTCCTTTGACTGATCTTTTGAATTTAAGCCAATCAGATTCAAGTAAAAAGAAAAACATTCAGTAACAGTACAAGTTCATATGCTGTCCTTATATGCAGTTTCCGCACACAGTCTGCCCAGATTTCTGTTACTGCACACCATGCATTTGTTTTTCAAGAAAATTCTGTTCTTATCCACTAACATTTCATTTTATTCACTGCCTCCACACAGCTGTCTTCATATGAACAAAATCTGCAGAAACAGCTTTATTGATCTTGTATGCATGATCTACACCCGCCTTGCTCCCCTGTTCTCTTTTCTCCCATTTTGACATTTTTCTACAGAAATGAATATATGAATACAGTGCAACATGAAGATGACAGGATTTTCCAAGATATGCACATTATGCATGCATGTGTGCACTGCAGGTGTGCTGCTAACCTAGGAGAGAAGCTTGACTCATTTGATATTTGAATGGCAGAATGAACATTTTGAACAATGGCACTAAAAATAGGGAGAATTCTGATCCTTATCTGCTATACCCAGTGTGGCCCTTCCTCCTAAAATAACATGTTTTTTGGTACATGTTAAATTGAACATTTGAACACACCCAAACCTTCCAACAGGAGCAGAAACCTGCTCCACTGTGCACCACCTCCTACAATTACTTGAAATTATTTGAAATGAGCCATACATTTTGTTTACTGCACAGTTTAATTAGTAATTTATACCAATCATGCTGTAACATTCCTATGTCAACAATAAACCACAATGAATGGTTCTGAATTTCTTTTTCTTCATGTCAAACAATTGCTCCTGTTTGCTGAGCTCAGGTGGACCCACTGCAATAACTGAAGCCCACTTAGATGACCACATAGATAATTTGACTTTTTTTAGAGCTTCTCCCCTCTGCTTTCTGGAGCTTGAAGAGTGAGAGGACCCTTTTTTTTGGCAAATAAACTAAAACCATTAAAGTGATGCAGTAACGACATGAGTCAAAGTACATTTAGGCCGTTATTAAATCAGGTTGACTTCATAACAGACAGAGTTCCTGAGGACTCATTCATCAAGCTAAACTAGAAAGGGGATCACCTGTAGTACTTAATTGATTTTTTAACAAGGTTGTGTTCATTTTGTGTTTGACAGGCAGCTCATTAAGCACAAGGCACAGCTGACAGCTTTCTGCGTGTGGAACCGTGTTGCGTGGGAGGAACTGTCAGAGGGACCTGACAGCTCAAAGCAACAACAAAGTCAAAGTCTTCAATACGAAGCTGTCATGTTGCCTTTTGGAGTTAATCTTAGCTGATCACCACACACAAATTATGATGAGTGACACATGTGAGTACAAACAAAGATCAGTGAGTTTTGTTGACAAAATCAGGTGTGATGAAACTGGTTTCAGGAGAAGCACTTAAACCACTGATCACTCAGAAGTCATACATGCTGTCTGCATCGTTACAGACGGCTTGTATTTACAGTATACTGTAACATGGCTGAACACAGAGCAGCTAATGTCATATAAATTTAAAAAGTGATCCTTCAGAAAACCCCACTGCCAAAGTTCTGTTGTCTGACTGTTGCATATGTAAGTAGGAGCGGGTGTCAGGCCCATCATGCTTTGAATTCCTGCATATTATAATGATGTGTAAGGTTGTTTTATAGCTCAATATCTAAAGAGTTTGGACGGTGTTTTATTAAACTGTGTTTGTCTGCTGTAAGCTGGCAGCAGCCTACCTGACTTACTAGTATTTGGATCATTACTTCCAAATCCATCAGCTAATTTAATCCTCACTCTTTTTCTCCTGTAAAACCTATTCTTCAGTGATACAGAAAATGAAACATAAATCTAATCTCTTATGCTTATTTAAGTATAAAATTCCAGATGATTTCCAAAACACGTTTTGTGAAGATTTTTGGCCTTTATTAAATGGAAGAGTAACTGTAGAAATTTGGGGAAAGAAAGCAAGAAAATACCATCAGTTTTTCAGATGGCCAGTATTCAAACTGCTAAGCTGCTGAGAGTTTTTTAGTCTGTGCAGTATTGTAACCACTTGAGCCACATCATTGTACTATAATGCAAGGGATGATTACATATTCTGCAACACATGAATAACATTCCTTTGAAAGGTGATGACTCTATGCTGGGTCATGTAGTTCAGTCTTTCAGAATTTAATAATGTTAACATTTCAGATCCTTTTGTGCGACATTCATTTTAAAATGAGTAACAGCAGTAACTAAAGGTAATAGGCTCAGTGTCTTGCTGATGCATCACAAAACACAGCAAACGGCATCAATAATTGTAGTAATGTTGTTTTAGTAAACAAAAACGCAGTCGCATTCATGAGCTTTCAGCTGCAGCTAATGAGCTGTGAATGGAAACATTGTTTATTGCGGGGAATATCATTCGCATCATGTGAGGAATTCAAAAGATAAATATGACATAACGTAGCACAGAAGACGTGCAGAACAGTCGGCTGTGTGCAGCAATGTGATGTAACCTGCTCTGTGGAGGGAGATCTGTAGCTGCTATTATGTAAAACACAATGTTAACCATTTTAGAGGCACTTTTCTACTTTATTGATCTCATTCTTTTTCATCATTGCGTGAGCTGGCGGAGGCCAATCTCAAGGAAACACATTTTCTGCATGCACATACAAAAACACAAACAGAGGCAGTGTACGGGTGCATAACAAATTTAAGTGTGCAGCAATAAATCAGTGAGAGTTGTGAGATCAATGAGTCGTTAATAAAGAAAAGAGAGCTGTGGAAACTGTGCCGATCTGATTTGTGTTATCTTAAGTATTCATCTGTATGGCCTGTGCTTGTATCAAAGTGTAGTTCTTATGTGCACACAGACAACTGGATTCATGATAATAGCATCTTATTAGTCTACATGGTAACTATTGCTCTTAAGCACAATTATCCTGTCGATGAGAAAGAAATTAATGTTTCTTTTTAGAAAAAACACACACACACACAGTTATACAGCAGTATTGAATAGCAGAAGTGAAGCCTCTACTCCCACTGATGGAGAAAATGGGAAATTAATAAATGGCCACGACTTATTCAAAACCATGTCTCAACAAAAATGAGTATTCCTGGTGATTCAAACTGATTTAGTATTCAGATGGAAAATTGGCTTTGAAACACAATGCCATGTAATGACAGAATGTCATACTAAGCTGCCTTTACAGCAGGTGAGGGGTAATTCACCCCTTTATTAAGTCACAAAGATCTCATGCTTTGAGATCTCTCGGCCTGTCATATTTAGAAGTTTCTGCGACTGAGCTGAATTTTTTTCATGACCTCAAAATGTGGAGATCCCACATTCTGGGATCTCCACTGATTTATTTCTTTTCTAGACTGTAATGTTACTTTCATTGTTAATGAGCAGATAATTTTCTTCTTTCATTTTGAGGTCCAAGAACTTTTTTAATTACCAAATTCTAAAAATGTGAACTACATACTCACTGAAACATGTGCTGAAAGTAATAAAATTTACTTTGGAAGTAATTTCAGATATCTGTATTGTATAGGAACAGCACAGTGCTGCAGTGGTCAGCAATGTCACCTCACAATAAGTCGGGATTCTGGATTTGAATCCAGACCATCCCTGGAGATGAGCGGAACATGGATCAGGAATCATGTTGGCTGAAACCAGTAGAGCACCAAACTGATCCCCTTCAGAACAGCCTGACACAGACTGAACACGGTGTTGGAAACATTCCTCGAGGTTTTTGTCCACATTGAAGTGAAAGCATCACACAGTTGCTGCAGATTTGTTGGCTGCACATCCATGATGTTCAAGAAACAGTTTGAGATGACTGAACTTGGTGGAAGCAGCAATCAGAAGATGGGTGCACTGTGGCCATAAAGGGATGGACATGGTCAGCACCAATACTCAGTACCAACTGAGTCTCATAAATGTCACAGCCTAAGTGGCCCAAAGTGTGCAAAGAAAATAACCTCTACACCATCAGCAGCCCAAACCACTGATCCAGTGGACAGGAGGGATCCATTCTTTCATGACATTTACAGTATGCCAAATTCTGACCCTACCATGTGAATGCTGCACCCGTAATCAAGACTCAT
This sequence comes from Archocentrus centrarchus, assembly GCF_007364275.1. NCBI lineage: Eukaryota > Metazoa > Chordata > Actinopteri > Cichliformes > Cichlidae > Archocentrus > Archocentrus centrarchus. Next base: position 25,341,873 of record NC_044367.1, on the reverse strand, counting down.
CAGACCAGGCAACATTTTTCCAGTCTTCTAGTTCTAATTTTGGTAAGTCTGTGTGAATTGTGGCCTCAGTTTTCTGCTCTTAGCTGACAGGAACAGTACTCTGTGTGGTTTTCTGGTGCAGTAGCCCATCTGCTTCAAGGTTCGATGTGTTCTGCATACCTTTGTTGTAACAAGTATTTGAGTTATTTTTGCCTTCCTATCATCTTGATGCAGTCTGGCCATTGTCCTCTGACCTCTGCCATCAGCACGGTATTTTTGCTCAAAGAACTGCCACTCACTGGATATTTTCTCTTTTTCAGACAATTCTCTGTAAACCTTAAAGATGGCTGTGTGGGAAAACGCCAGCAGATCAGCAGTTTCTGAAACACTCAGACGAGCCCATCCAGCAACAACAACCATGATGTGTTCAAAGTGTCTTTCTTCCTCATTCAGATGCTTGCTTTGAACTTCAGCAGGTCATTTTTGACCATGTCTACCTGCCTAAATGTATTGAGTTGCTGTGATTGGCTGATTAGATATTTGCATTAATGAGCAGTTCAGTGTATATATTGTTATATGATAATAGTAGAGGGATTTTTTTTAGAGAAATGTATAATTTTCTGCATGTGACACATGCCTAATTTGGGCCAAAGTATAGATCTTACAGATGCTTATTCACTCTCTGTATTTCACTTTGAGGCAGGAAGAAGACAATAATTTTGCAATAGATGGAACTTTTTGTTCACACCCTTGTTTCATAGGAAGGTATATACCAGTGTTGTTCAATAACACATCAGATCAAACAGTAATTGCAATTTTTATCATATAAGAATATACAAACAAGTCATTTCTTTATTCATTATTAGACTTTCACAGATTTTTTTTTCTTTTTGGGGTTATCTGTTCATAAGCAATAGAGTACAATTGTATCTATTAAACTGAGACAGGTGGGTCTACAGAAAAGTTCCACTGCCTACATGCTCAGGTCGATGAAGGAAAGCTTGTCTAGCCCAGTGGTTTCAGATGTTTTTGTGCAAAGAAAAATCTTTATTGAAAACAAGCATTTCTCTCATTTAAAAATAATTTGACATTATTGCCCTGCCAGCACTCCTAGGTGGGCCCCATATGGGATAAGCAAGGACAAACATTATGGGCCCCATAAGGTTTTGTCCGCGGTTTCCATGGTGGCCCTACAGGGGTTTTCCCAGATAGATTTTAACCGGCCCTGAATATGTGTTCATTGGGACCCAGACGGTTGACTTACATGAGGCCCATGCATGGGTCCATGCATAGCCCATGCATGCATGGACCCTGCATGGGTCCGAGTGCTGGCAGGGTTGTTTGAAAACCAACCAGTGTTCCTGGACAACAGCTGCAGAAAGACGCAAAATAACTTCAAAATTTATATAAAGTAACTACAAAATTGCCAATTAAAGACCATGGCTGCAAACAATAAAAGAAACAGCCAAATCAGCAACATACCAAATTATAAAATTATATAAAACGACAAAAACAAGATTTAAGAAAAATCAACAAAAATGGGGGAAAATAATCCCAAAGAACAGTTATAGCAAATAGCAAGCTAAGTGCAAAGAGCGATATCCAATATGTTGGAGGTCTAGGAAGGAACTTCCATCCAGTCCGTCAAACTTTTCAGTGAGAACATTCAGTTGTGAAATAGGGAGGAGAGCATTTTTCTGTACAGGGAAATGTTAGTAGGCAAAGAGAAGCTTTTATGACGATAACCTTTCTAACCCAGTGCTCCTCTTCATTTAGTGTTTCATCTGTGGGAAGCAGAAAAGTCTAAACTTATACCCACTTCTGACACTCAGAGACAGACACACGCGGGATTCACCTACAGATCGACACGCATCAGCAGACCCTGTGCACCACCGGCACAGCGCACAGAGCCAGCTGTTGTCCTTCTATCAAAGAGTCCCTAATAACAGCACTTCCAGCTGAAGCTGAATTGATTGGAGCGTTCAGCTAGAAAATAGTTTAGGACCATTTCACCCTTTTCATAAACACATATAAACACTCACAGAGTGCATGCAGTGTACTGGAGTTTTCTTCAGCAGGGAAGCAGCAGCTGCAATATCTGCACTGCAGGGAACCTCCTTTAATCAAAAGAGGTGTCAAATCATATACACTGCCAGACCATTGGCATGGAGATACACTTTGTGTGTGTGTGTGTGTGTCTGTGTCTTTTTTGCTTATATTTGAGAGAGAAGGGATAGGGATGGGAGTTAGTTAGCTCAGTCAGAAGAGCATCAAGCTCTTAATCTCAGAGATGGCATGTGTTTGAAGATAACTGATCGTCTCTAGATATTTATCTCATGCATGCATTAAAATGTGTGCAGTTTCATATTCCAACTGCCTGCCAGTTGTTTCTCTGCACTGTTTGTGCAGCAAGGTAAGGATTATAATTGATGTATGTGTTCAGTACTGTTTTGTCTGTTGGTTACACAGATCACACAAAGCTGGATTTCATGAAACTTGGTGAAGAGGGAGGAGAGCAGGACAGTTTCCTATGGGATTGATCAAATACGGTATAAATGGGGTGTAGGAAGGGTGTATCATATATGTGACCCTGAATTTTTAACTGCATTGATACATAAAACTCGAGGTTTCATTTCATTTGTTTTGTTCTTTTACACTGAACAAACCATTTGCATGATGTGTATCTATTACATTAAAAAACATTTTTAAGTTTAAGCTCAATGTATTAACATATATTCAACACAAATTTAAAAAGTGCAATACCCAATGCAAGAATGGTCCTGCTTTAGTTCTCCATGCAAAGGATGTTAATGATGTGTATTGAAACTTCTGCTGGGTATTAGCGTATAAAGACCTCTACTACATCTTATAGTGCTTCCAGTTTCCTGTAAGACATGTATTCATAGTAAATGTTCTACATAATAAAAATGTATTTGGTCCTTACCAGGTCTTAAAATTAGGTAAATACACCATGAGATGAACAGCAACACATGATATATTCCACCATATCCTTACTTTTCTTTAACAATGACTGAGTCAAAATACAGAAGCAGTTTCAAAAGTAAGTACAGCCCATGATTCAGCAGCTTGTAAAACCACTTTTAGCAGCAATAACTTGTAGCTGTAATTGTTTTCTGCATGATTTTATCAATCTGTCACATTCTGGGGGAGGAACTTTAGTTCACTTTTCTTCATAATGTTGCTTCAGTTCACCAAGGTTTATTTATGCACAGCTCTTTTAAGGTCCTGCGACAACATATCACTCCGGTTGAGGACTTTGACTGGGCCATTGAATGTCCTCAGTTCTTTTGTTTTCAGCCATTCTGTTGTAGATTTGCTGCTGTGCCTGGGATCATTGTTTTGTTGCATGACCCAAGTTGGGCCAGAAGACCTCATATTTAATTCTAGAATACTCTGGTATACAGAGGAATTTAAGGTTGACTTAATGATTGTAAAGTTTCCCAGGTAGTGGCTGCAAAACAAGCCCAAAATCATCACCCCTCCACTGCTGTGCTTAATAGCTGGTGTGATGTGTTTGTACTGATGTGTTTTTCTCCAAACGTGGCAATTTGCTCTCATCTGTCTAAAGGAAATTGTTCCAGAAGTCTAATGGGATGTTCAGATGAAACTTTGCAAACCTAACCCATGCTGCCATGTTCTTTTTAGAGAGAAGAGGCCGTCTCCTGGCAAGGCCTTTAGAGTTTGAGGTGTAGTGCTAGGATTTTTTAATTTTCTGAGATATCTACTCCTGAGGATACTGGCAACCCTCTTATAGGTTTTCCACTTGTGAATAATCTTTCTCACTATAGAATGATGGACTTCAGACTGTTTGGAAATGGTCTTAAAATCCTGCCCAGAGTGATGGACACTGACTACGAAGGGTAAATGGAGTATTTATTATATAGCGCTTTTCTACTCTAGCTGAGCACGCAAAGCACTTTACACAATTGATTTACCCATACACACACACATTCATACAAGCACTTCATTCTACAGTTAAGTGCTTTCTGTCTAACATTCAGACTCTCACGGTTGCATCAGGGACCAACTTGGGGTTCAATATTTTGCCCAAGGATACTTTGGCGTGCAGACTGGAGCAGCCAGGAATCGAACCACCAACCTTCTGATTAGTAGATGACTTGCTCTACCTTAAATGGAGCCAAGTGCAGCCAGCTTTACCCACTGACAGCAGAGAGGGAGAAACAACAAAAATAGGACAAAAACATAGAGCAACTTCAAATTGAGCACTACTCTGGTCAAAGCACTACATCTGCCAGCAGATCTGAAGCAGATCAGATACTGCAAGTGGGTGATTTTTGCAGTCATACACTAGATGCTTGCTAAAATAAATTAACAGCCAGCCCTACTTCCTTTACTCGACAAGAGATCCATTTAAACTGTGTCACACTGGGTGCATGCTGTTTTTTTTTCTGTCTGTGTAATCCTCTTTTCTTCTTCACCTCTCAAGTAGCTCTTTTGGTGCCTCATCTGTCTGTCACACAAGCTATCCTCTGCTCTCTCTCCTCCTGTTCTCGTCTGCTCTGGAGAAGGAAGGAGCAGCACGATGGCGAGAAAATCTAACCCAATCTCTCACTGTTTTTAAGGTGATTAAATCATAAACTTGCCAATTTAATTATTATGTTTAATTTAATGTTGTCACGACAAACATTCACACACACACACACACACACACACACACACACACACATATAGAGAATGAGATTTCTTGATTTCTTAGTGAGATGTCCTTGAAAAGATATAATTTGCTGCTTGAAAGTGGACTTAACTTATGGCTACTTATTATTTTTACACTTTGTTTTTGGTGCAAAATATCCAAAAATAGTGACAAGTGCTTGTGTTCACAGAACTTCTTTGTGCCAAAAAAAATAAGAATACTGTAAACTGGCAAGTGGGGCTCACTGGGACAATTGTTAGAACTGAGCCATTAGTTTTTGATCCAGCCAGATCTTCAGGATATTATGAGGGTTTCAAAGTTTTTCCCAGATGTGATTAAGAATCAATTCAGCTGCCTACGTGTGTTTTCCAAATTGAATGAGCCCAGACTGTCTCCAGAAGGAGGCCCCCTGCTAAGATGTCCAAATCACCTCAGTTGGCTCCTTTCAGCATGAGGCGGTCACAGTTGTGTTCTGTATCGGAGCTCAGTTTCACAGCAATAGTTCAGCTTTTTATAAGATACAACACTGTATATAATGTCTTATTGTTAATGTTTACAGTTTACATCCATTTCATGCAGTACTGCATATTCAGAACAAAAAATACAACAGCAGCAAATTGCATCTTGTACAGTAACTTGCTCTTTGATTTCATTGCATCAAATGATTTTTCTCTGAGAAAAATGAATCCTCATAGAACTAAATCTATGGTGACAATAAAACCCAGGTGGCTGCAGAAAACATGCAAAGTTCACAGATAAGTGTTTGCTTGATGCTTAATTAAAATAGTCTGCATGCTTACTGTCTGCTCAGACTTCTTTATTGCAGACTCTTGTGACACATCTGTGATGAGAAGATGGGTAAGAGCGTTGCATCTCACATTAAAATGATGCCAATTACATCTGCCAAGTTAGATAGAAAGTGTGAAAAAATAAAATTATAAAGGGAGCATATTAAAAGAATTACATTACATAGGTGATAACAGCTAGATGGTTTATTGTGACACATGCATCAGGAAGCCTGAAGACCAAAAATATAATCATGATTATGGCACTTATCGTGTTTATTTTAATTAAAATACATAATCTGGTTGTCACATTCAAAACTGGTGCTTTTCCTTTCTGGTTTATTGTATATACTATATCCTATAAGATATAGAGTGGCATGTGCCTGTTGAAGATTATTTATCCTTGTCTTTCATTTTCTGTTTTTGCTCTATTGCCCAGGATATAAACAAATGCACACAGAATATCAGGGGTGCACTTGCACATGTAAAAGCCTCTGATTAAAGTTTATATTTCTGTAGAGCTCTCAAGAAGTCCGTGTAATGTAGTTACTGCCTTTAGAGAGGGCACCATCTACTTTTACTGATGAGATTTATACACCGTTTGTCTCAGATGGTTTTATATCCTTAAATGGAAAGGAAAAAGTGCCTGTTAAAAGACACAGCAGCTACTAAGAGCTTTATTGTGGAAAGTGTTAAAGCCTGTACTGCAACAGGAGGTAAATCTCCTGTGCTTGGCATAGGTTTGGTTCCTCTCTGCGTGCCCTTCCACAGTTTCCAAATGTGCCTCATCAGAATAGATAAGCAGCTTTTCCAGAGTTTGTTCTAAGTACACTTGCTACATGATGCTAGTTGCGATTCAAAAAAAAAAAAAATCTGATTTTTTGTTCAATTTATTTTACATATTAATTATAGCGTTTCAGCCTGGAAATGTACCTGAATAATACACTCCAAGATAAAAAAAAAGTGTGCAAATAAAGTCTACAACAATAGCCCATTTTATACAATATATGTTGTATATACATATGCTCACCAGCCACTTTATTATGTTGCTTTTCCACCAGTACCAAGTCAGCTCGGTTTTCAGGGTTTTCCATTAGGTGGTTATACCTGTTACCAGGTACTTTTTAATACCTACTCGGCCGTGGTTCCAAGCAAGCTAAGCAGAACCAAAAATGCGACTTCAACAGAATGCATGCCACTGATTGGTCAGACAGTGACGTCACTTGGTGAGTCAAGAGAATGACTCCCTCACAAGAAACTAACCCAACATTTTTGTGCTCAGTGGCTGACAACAGAATCCTGATGAACCTAGACGGAGCCATAGCCATACATATGTAGACGCTGCATTGAGCACTGAATCGTACGTCGACGTCGCTGCCATACTGGATGTGGCAAGAGGTGCATCACGCTGGTGTTGGGTGGAGTGGTTCAAACCGTTTTACAGTTGAGTGGATCACATGGGCTTACCTTTCACAGGTAAACGTGAACAATTATATTTCATTTGTATTTGGCCATTACAACATTTTGAAAACAGAATTTTCAGACATTGCAGATAATACTGATGTAAAGCTGGGTATCATCTGCATAACAGTGAAAATGTATGCAATGCTTTCTGATTATACTGCCTAAGGGAAGCATGTATAATGTAAGTAAAATTGGTCCTAGCACAGAACCCTGTGGAATTACATAATTAACCTTAGTGTGTGAAGAAGACCCATGGAGTTTATAAGATAAATATGATTCAAAATACTGCAATGCAGTACCTTTAATACTTATGGCATGCTAATCTCTGTAATAAAATGTTATGGTGAACAGTATCAAAAGCTGCACTGAGGTCCAACAGGACAAGCACAGAGATGAGTCCACTGTCAGAGGCTGTAAGAAGATCATTTGTAACCTTCACTAATGCTGTTTCTGTACTGTGATGAATTCTGAAGCCTGACTGAAACTCTTCAAATAAACCGTTCCTCTGCAGATGATCGGTTAGTTTGTGATAGTGTCGCATGCAAATAACGTCACGGGACTTCCAGGTCACCTTGCTGAGGCAGCACTCAGTTGTATTGGAAAACAAAAAAATGAGTAGTCGAATCGAGTGAAGCCAAGTGGGTACTAGTGGAAAAGAAGCCTTAGTTAACTTGCTAGTATCAGTTTGGACCCCCTTTTGCCTTTAGAACTGCATTAATTCTTTGTGGCACAGATTCAACAATTCTTCAACATTCCTCAGAGATTTTGGTCCATATTGACATGACAGCATCACACAGTTGTTGTACATCCATGATGCAAATCTCCCACCACATCCCAAAGGTGCTCTATTGGACTGAGATCTGGTGACTGTAGAAGCCATTTGAATGCAGTGAACTCACTGTCATGTTCAAAAGATGAGTATCTGCTGGATGCAACAGCAGTAACCAATAAGCTGATTTTATTAATCAATTAATTTACATAAATAAACATATAAACATATATAGCTGTAATGGAACCTCAGTAACTTTTGTAACTGTTCTGTAACTGTTGCACATTATTACACAGATGAAGCCCACAGCCTGAGGAACAAACTTTAGCATTTGTCTTCCATCCACACAATTTATGTTAATATTTTCTTCCAATACAAACTGAATTATAAAACAAAATTGTACACATTGTACTGTATAAATGAAGTACATTGATATAGCAGTTCACACACACACACACACACATTCATACACCTATGGAAACAAAGAAGCAAGTCAGATTGGAATAGACTGGGGTGTCATATCCCAGACAAACTAAAATATAATCTATTTAGTGTAATTGATTAAAGGGGGAACATATATTGCTGACTGTAGTTTGCATGACCATACATGCAAGCTAAAGCCCAGTCTGGATGGGACTGGTATTGCTGGGGGACTTAGTTAACTAATTATTCCCAGGAAATGGTGAGTGTTAATTAGATGTTGATTTGTGGTCCAAGGGCAGTTGGCCCATCATGGATGCCATTTGGGCCAAATATAGTCATAAAAAATACTGAAAATTGGACTAGAAGAGTCAGTGGCCAGTAACAAATGCATGTGTGCAATTGATCTTTAATTCCAGAAGAAATAAGAGATGTTTTCTGGGAGAGACATTAACAATAAGCAGGACAAACCAAAATGGAAAAGCCAAAAGTTTCCCCAGAGGGTGACAAGGAAAGCCATCAGACAAAGATGCTACTTGAGTACAATTTGAAGGGAAAAAGATAAAAACTATACTCCTTCTTGCAGTAATGACTCAGTAAAACATGAAGCACATGGTGATTTAGTTCAGTGTGTTGTGTATCTTTTAAGGATCTCACTATCTCTTTTCATAAATCTGCTTCACAAATGATGCTACAAAACTAGACTTTGTTTTAAACAGTAAATAACAAACAGTCCTGCTAATGGTTTCTTCAGGATACTTACAGCACTTATTTTTAATGAGCTGTTATGGGGTTGTTTATTTTTCCTTTACTGACAACGTATCAAACAAAAATATAACTGAAATTCAGATTACCAAGAAGCCTCAGAGCATAAACTGACATCTTGTCAAAAGGAAAGACAGAACTGCACACGCACACACACACACACACACACACACACACACACACACACACACACACACACACACACACACACACACAGGAGAAAACAATGAAAAGCAGGTGAAGCCTGGAAATCTTGAGGAACAGAGGAATAGGAGGTCACACATCTGGTACAGAGAATGTCTTCTTTTTTGTTTTTGTGTTGAAAAATCAACTATGTGAGTTAAGATTATCCTATATTTCAATGTTAATCTATAGTATGTATTTTATACTTTATAAATGACAGAGCAACATTTCAAAATAAAGTATAACATCAAGTGCAAACCAGTTATTTGGGAGCTATTAATGGTTCGTAGTATTCTTTTAGAGACTGTACGTAAATGGCTAACGAAAAGTATTTAGACATGCCTTTATACATAATGATTAGGATATTCACTATTTATCTGAGTGTGATACAAGTGCTTATTAATATTGTGAGTCATGGTTATTTCAGTTGTAGGCTAATTTTTCTATTTTGAGATCCCCTTGACTGCAAATCTCATCGAGGAAGGAGCTGGCGAGTCGCCCCTGAACCTCATCGCCTTCTCACACGGTGAAGCTGCTCTGACATTTCATTGCACTGGAGTCCACTTCCTCTTTCATTTCACTTTAGTTCACCTGTGTGAAAGCGCAGCAACAGACCACAGCTCTTTGGAACTGACTTATCTGACTAAAGCTGGCTAACTGACTAGAGGAAAGTTAAACTTATGAAACACACAAAAGAAATTTCAAACGTAAACATCCCAGCGACATTTTTCCTGCATTACCAGTTTGATAAAATGGACACTTTGTTTATGGTGTTTACACTTGTTTGTGTAAACTGTTGTTTTTAGAAAACCTTATTCATGTTTTATTTTATGTTTAATACCTGAGTAACATTCTTATAGTTTTTCCACAGAACACCGTCCTGATCTGCCTTCTCATCTGTGAACACTGTAAATGAATTACACACCAGGTGAAGAGATTATCCTTCCTCCACTACACCTCTACCCCTCTTGCACTGTCCTAAGGCATATCCTGCTTTATCATCCTTTTTTATTTTAATGGGGTCCATAATTCACCAAATGAACATGATTTTGTACTCAATAATTCTTGAAACTAGTGACTGAGACTCATCAAAAAGTGTTTACTGAGGTAATGAATCAGGGAAGAGGTGGGTCATTTTCTTACCCTTACTGGTCAGTAGACACAGTGAAGGATTAAGGCACCTTCTCACTGACTTCATTTTTCAAAGCTGAATATGTTTTATATCTGAGAGCAGAGAAGCCTACACAATGCTGTGAAAGGATCATTTTCAGCTGTCTAGTACAATCGGAGGATTATTTAAAATGACGGCTTTGCCTACCATGCATTTCTATCTCAGGAAAATTACCATCTTATGATGAAGTCAATTTAATTCCTCTTGTCAGAACACTGTTTTGCTCTTTTCACTTTTCCTATAATTAGGATCACAAGAATCAAATTGTGTTTTATTGCTTGCAGAAATCTTCAGTGTGTCCAGAGCCTCGACTATTGAAATTTTAGAAGTTATTCAAAGAGAGGGAAAGATTTAAGTTTCTGGTAATGATGCAAGCCTTGATAACTAAATCTGTCATCCAAACATGGCACAATTACCAAGCACACAATCCATAACCCAGCAACAACTAAACACCTTGGAGGTTGAGGATTTAACTTACACTCTTCACTACAAATTCTTCCTTAATGTGAAATGAATATGAGCAGGCATGTTCAGAGCCTCAAAATAGCCACAAAGGCCAATTAAACACTCATCATAATCACATTCTAGACTTAAAATCCTTGAGTGCCACAGTGCATTACAGTGAAACATAACGCAGTAGGACAGTTAACCTTTAAGAATAGACATCATTATTAGAAAAAATCTTCAGTCCCACAGATTATTACTGCAACTCTAATGTGCTAATTAAACTTATGGAGCTGAACCATATGCTTCCCATTTAGGAACATTTCTGCTCTATGCGAGTACACAAAGTCTCTGAAACTCAGTCTACAGTGTCTAAAAAAGGCAAATTTGTTTCTTTCCACAATTTTTAACACTCGTAATAAACATCCAGAGTAACTCTTATCATTTAGCAAATTACTGAAATTGAAATACCATTGCTCTGCTTGATTTCTAGAAAAAATAATCCATGAAATGGTAAAGGTTACTTTCCAGGGCTCTGAACCGGCTGAGCGGTTTAGAAAATGGATGGCTGCTGAAGGTTACTAAGTGCTGGGGAAATTAGTTTATTAATGTCAGAGACAGAGGGAGAGGGGAAGTCATTAAGGAGAGAGAGGGTGGTATTTTCAGCACTGTGTGTTTTTATGTGGGTAATATTGACTGACGGCACATTGATTTACTTCAGTGCAATACGTCATGTGGCTGAAATCAATCACTGAAACCATGGGTGATCTCATACACACCATATTTAACATCACACAAATGTTGGCTCAGTGTGTGGCCCTGATTCAGCCGTGGTCCTGCGGAGCTAAGTGGTTTTGACAAAGTGTTTTCTTGTTGGCACTGTGGGGAGTGTTAAGTTTTCACAAGCTGAAATAGTTTCATTGCTGAATGGAGGCAGTTACAGAAAGTGGTGAGCTGTTTTGGTGGGCTTGCCTCTGTCTCACACACACGTAAAGTACACCTGCCTTTAAGGTAAATAAACACCTGGGAAGACTGCAATGGATCCCTAGGCAACAAGTAAAAAGTCTCCGATCTTTCAGGCATCCAGTAAAAGCAAAACCAGAAGCTGTAAGAGGCACAAACAAGAACAGTGCCCACGCTGCTGCACAGTGTCTAAACACGGTCGTTTCTTTTCTGTACGGGTACGATCAGCTCCGAATATTTCCTCATTTGTCTTTTCCTTGCATGGAGCACACAGCAGGAAATTGCCCGCTTTAGATGCATTTGCACTAGTAGGAATCCTGTGCTTTAGAAAGCTGGAGCATGCAGGATACATGTTGGCCAGTCTCTAACATTTTAATATATATTTAGGTGAAATAATTTTGTGGCTTTTTTATGATGTTTTTAAAGTGATTTTGTGTCTCTTCGGGGAAGTGTGTCTTTCTGTGGTCGTTTTTTGTCTCTTTGTGGTGACTCTGCACATGTCTGGTTGATTTGCATGTATTTGTGGCCACTTTGAGAATCTTTGTTGCTGGTTTGTTTTTCTTTCTACTGTTTATTTGAATTATAACAAGAAAATACTTCAAACAGAATCTATGGTTCTTGCACCAGAGTAAATGTTTATTCATTTTTTGCTTTGCAGGCAGATAGACTGCACCGATGCAAGCATAAAGGTGTGTGATCATCTCAGTGCCATCTCAAGAAATAAATTGAAACACCAAGAGAAGGGAGGAGCACACAAAGTGAGAGACAGTGTTGATCTTTTTGGGTGAACTGAGATCAGTTTTTTGAAGTATGCCTCTTTTGAGACTTTTAAGTGGTAGATGATTACATATAACCTGGAGTGTAATTTGAGCAAAATTATCTTGTCACTGATCTTCGGCTGAAATGTGTGTTAGTCAAAAGGTATATAATGGGCCTCACAAAACAGCAGTTTTATATTTTTAATCATGCCTCTCACTAAAGCATTTCACTCGCTGGAAACAGTTTGACATGAATAACTTATTTTATCTGAATGAAGCCACCTGCTGATTAATTATCAGCATCTCTTTATAAAGCTGCATGTTCTACAAGCATCCAAAGCAGATTAACAATTGGTGAAGAGATCATAACACCAACATTTACAGATAATGTGATTGATAGTGGAAAGTGGGCCACTGAGGGGGTCTTCAAGTCAAATGATCATTTCTGTGACACTAACAGATACAATATGTAACCCTATAAAGTCTAAACCATGAAATAAATGAGTGTTTTTGACCTTCTGACAAATTTTTTGAAACAGAAATATATTCTTTAATTTGTAACATTGTTGCTATATCATGCATTTATTTCCACCCATCCATTCTCTTCCAATTATCCTTGTCAGGGTCAGGGGGGCTAAAACCTATCCCAGCTGTCATTTGCAATTAATTATTATTAATTATTGCTCATAGTAGCACCCTATATGTCTGATTGTTTACATCAGGTTTTTCAGGGGGAAAAAAATCCCACTGATAATGTAGAGGTCTCAAAAACTCATGTATCAAATATGATACACTTGGCGTTATGTCTTGAATTTGACTGTGTTCTGCACTGAACATTAAAACTCCAGCTCACAGTAAGTTTTCCTAAATGTCACCGCGCAGTGACCAAGTTTTGTTGCCTAAACCACTAAAGCATATGATGCAATGTGTAAGGCTGCTACCAGTGGGAAGGACCCACCCAGCAAACAGTACAAGATATTGAAAGGGCCTCTGATGCCAGTATTAGAAGCATAGATGATAAATGAAAGTAGTAAAAAATATCCCCACAGTAGTTATCTTTCATCAGCTCAGTGGCAGTGCTGAAGGGTCCTGCTCAGAAAGCTATTTTACTTTTAATGAGAGCATATCCTCATCAGCGATTCCTGGAGATGCACTGTCAAAAAAATTAATAAATAAAACAAAGTTGTTACCGCTTCACCAGCTGCCTCCTGGAGGTTGAAAGGTTGAGCATCAGCCCTGCTGTGGACATATTTAGATTCACCTTTAGAATTAATATTTATATTTATAATCTCACAAAACTACAATGAGCTACAAAAGGTTATAGTTTCATGTGCTCTTGCTATGCCAGAAGTGGTTTACACATTTGCCTAACCGGTGAAAGATCCCTGGTTGGATCCCAGGAGGTGACTCGTATCCCTTGGAGGCTGCGTCAAGAAGGGCATCCAGCATGAAAGTGTGCCAAATCAAATATGTGTAGCTACCTGCTGTGGTAACCCCCGGCGAATAAGGGAGCAGCTGAAAGCAGCTTTCTTATACTGTTGTTATACCAGTCAGAGGATACTGATATATTATGTAGATTATGTAGACATTCAGTAAATCATTCTATTTCTAAGCATGGTCTTTCCTGAAGGCAGATATTGATAGTGGAGATTAACATTGTTAATAAAGAAAGGAATTTAAACCTGCATGGGGACTCAGCAACTGTGGTTATACCAAAACTACATCTCTCAAACCCGGAGCTCCAAAACCGTAAATATCCACCTGAAAAAATAATTAATTAATTTTGTCTGTAACAGCTCAATAACTGTCAGTGCCTTGGGCACTTGGTGATGTTTAAAAACAGCAAGTCTCACTGTTCAAATCACTAGGCCATTAAAACATTAAAAACCTTTGAAAATATATCTGTAGATGTTTTTCAGTTTTATTTATGACCAAACAAAATCTGTTTATCACAATCAGGATCTCGGATTTTGTCAAAGGATTCTTTACCATTGTGAGATATGGACAATAATTGCATATTTCTGTCTAACATTAGAAGGATGAGTCACAATCCTCTAAAAATAATTAAGGTGCAGCCTGACCATAAGTTCTGTCATACAGCAAAGTTTATTCATCATCCAAAGAGGATCCATGGATGCTGAAAATTATAGGGTCAAAAAATAATTCAGTAAGAAATAAAGCCAGTAACACCAAAATATAGCTGAGCCTGATGGGGTATGACAACATCGGATGGTATCAATTGCAGTGCAGTATCAGCACATAGGAAATTTGGGAAGGGCGAGGAATGTGCTCTACTGAGTGCCCTTCTAGTTTACAAGTGTGTGAATGCAAAACTTCAGGCTGGGGAAACTTCAGCGTACCTTCATATTTAGAATAACTTCAGCCAACATGAGGCTAAAATAGATAGTTTTCATTAGTTAGGATTTGATTTCCTGACACATTGGTAGAGCTTTGCTCTAATTACCCACCAGTAATAAAAATGTTGATTTGAAAATGGGTGTGATACGTTAAAAGGTCCACTTTAATGGTGAATAGCCTGAAAGGTAAACGCTCTCTGCAGTCTCAAAGTTTGGAATCATGTCAACCAAATTTTACTTGGGTCTTCCTTTGTCCTTGCTCCACCTCTCCAACAATTTTCCGAAAATCAGGCCAGGTCACGTTCGCATAATTTTGCTGCACTAACAGTGTGTTATTTATCTTTTCATATAACTAGACCAATTTTAGAAGTACACAACTAATGATAACATAATGATTATATTTTTTTCATTGCTCTGTATGACCTTGAAAACAAGCTAATTTACATGTAAGAGCTGCATCAACAAAATAAGGCCGCACTGCATCTATTGAATTAGAGAAAACCTTCATAGATCCCTGCAGTGAGTGAGAGTATTAAAAGGAGAGAAAGAAAGATTAAAAAAAAGAAAGTTAGAAACAAGGCAAAAGGCAGTTTCATACTTACAGTAACCTTCAGTTTAATAAACCCTGTTTCTCTGAGAGTGCTGATTACCTGGCCTTACTGAGACACTACCCTGCAATCAAAGCATTGTCTCCCTGTGATCTCTTCAATCAGATTTCATGCACTTTTGAATTATGCAAACTCACTTTCTCATTAAGGGGCCAATATAAACAAATTACCCACTATTAACCATTCAGCTGCTGCAATGATATTACTCAAAATCACACACCACACAAAACCCAACACTTCAGTGTAGGCTTTAAAGGTGACTTCAAAAGTTTGTCATTTGCTTGTTCATTGGCGTGAAGGTATTGCTGTTAAAAAAGACTCCACTTGTGACCAATTTCCACAGTTAAAAAGAGAGAAGATAAGAACATCCACAGAAACTCTGCTGAACACAGTTGGCCAGCTGCATTTACAAACACACATTTCATACCAGATGGTTTTTTAAATGCTTCTTTTGTTTAAATCCTTGCCTTAAGAGCATTCTGTCATAGCCCACTCACTAGCTGCCAGAAAAACCTCATGTCCTGTTTGTTTCTGAGTATCAAGTGTATGACCAAACAATAACTGAGCAATAACTGAGTGCTATTAAAAACAGTGCGTAGTTTTGGCAAACATTTGTTTATATGCTCAGTGACTGTTTATAGCAAAGCAAATGCAAGGACAGCAAAGACAGAAGGAGGATTGGTAACAATGTTGTTAGAACAGGATGACTTTGTCCTGCGGCCAAAGTGACACCCTGATTAAAAGTTGACCTTTCGCAGTGAAACAAAGTCAAATAGCAAAATGTGGTGTGAGTCTGTGAGGAGGCTTGTTGCCAGACAAATCTAAAAACACCCAGGTCCCATTTATGCTCGGAGCCAGGGTGAGGCAGAAAGGTCACAGCACACACCGAAACACACGCCCGTGCACGCAGTCACACCATGAACCATGTAACCATCAAACTATGTGGGCACACCAAATGAAGAGCGGTTGTACCACATTTTATTCAAGATTTAATTTTTTTTTTTTTTTTTTTTTTTTAGCCTGTCATGTCTGGCATCTTTCACAATCGGAATGATGATCCGAATGCACTGATGTACCAAACATATTTGCTTTGACAAGAACAGCTCTATATGTTTCCTATAGGCTCTTCTTGTTAATGTTTGCAATTTTATTTTTATTTATCTTTTTATTTAGTTATTCATGCCAAGTCTGACAGGCAACAAGGAAGGGGCAAGAACAAGAGGTGGGGGGGAGAAAAGGGGGGGGGGGGGGGAGAAAAGGAAGAAAGGAGATAGAAAAAAAATAAAAAAATAAAAAAATAAAAGGGGTTGATATACTCACACACACACACACACACACACACACACATCCATACACACACCCATATGCACCTACATATACACACACACACACACACACATACACACAAGTTTATTGTTTGTAGTGATGTGTGTGTATGCGCCTTTCTCATGCAATGTATTCGATAATGAGGGCGAGAAACTGCAACCATGACCCCCGCGATCCAGAGGCAGATAGGGAAGGACCCAGGGGACCCAGGCCCTCCACAGCACAGGAGCTCAGAAGACTTGGGGCCACACATCCCGATGGCAACCGCGTACACTGCCCAGAAGACGAAGGAGGGAGGCTACAGACGGAACCCCCACAATCCCGGGGCTAGAGTCCAGAGAGCCAGAGACGACGGGCAGCCCACCCCCCCCGGCAGGCCGGCACCCCCAGCACGAGCCAGGCATGCGGCCCCCGAGGCCCCAAGCGCCCGAGAGCAGCCCGACACCCGGCAGAGCCCCCCCACGCGCCAAAGAGGCCCAAGCCACCCCCAGGTCACGGCCGCCAAGGGAGCAGGCCAAAAACCATGCCGAGACATCCGGCCACACATCCCGGGACCCACGGGCACCCACACCCCAGGGGCGGCAGTGACGACCAGTGGGGAGCAGCGTGGAGCGGTAGGGATTTAATTTAATTCAAGAAAAGCAAACTTTCATATATTCTTTTTTATTTCATTTGAAGTTTTTTTGTTTGTTTGTTTGTTCAGTTTCAGTGACGACGACTTATAGCTCCTGTAAACCAGAAACACAGTATTTCAAATTATTAGAATATTTTATTTTGAGTTTTTCTCAGTGTAGTTTGGTGCACTCAACCACAACCGTGGGGAAGGCTGCTGACTTGACAGTCGTCAGGGCGATGATGATCGACACCCTCCATGAGGAGGGAAAGCCACAGAAGGCCGTTGCTGAAAACGCTGGCAGAGGTGACTGCATCCTTAACAGGACTGACAAGAAAGGTCAATTCAAGAGAGGAGTGGACTGAGGCTGGTGTCGGAGTACCACACACACAGACGTCTTCAGGAAAGGGGCTACAACTGTTGCTTTCCTAAAGTCCAGTGCGAAGTTTCTGCAGTCTGTTCTGATCTGGGTTACCAGTCATCTCATCTGCTGGTGTTGGTGGTGATTGGTCCACCGTGTTCGATCAGTCTACCAGGAGCTTTTACAGTTTGGTGCTGCCGTCTGCCGAAAGCCTTTTCCAGCACTTAGTATCTGGACACAGTGCCAAAAATTGCTACCAAATGGTTTGACCATGTTTTTGATTGGCCAGCCACAGACCTCAACCCCACAGAGGAGGACTGTCAAGAGGAAGATGAGAAACACTCGACCCCCACTTGTCCCAATTGGACATTTCTGTATTGTAAATTATATAGTATTTTTTATTGATCTTAGGATATATTTCTATAATTTGAGATGCTGGATCTTGTTCTGTGTCTTGACTACTTATACATCATATCATTGTACTGCAATCTGTATATAACAACTGATCCTGGCATCTGTGGAATATTATCTACCAGCCAGATATTTCTTCCCAGCCTTCAGTGGACCATTAAACTGCTGGAAAAGACAACAGTCGTGATGTGATATTTAGTATTTTTCATATCCAGATGGAGACACAGCTGGCTTCTTCATAAAAGCATTATCAAACACATTTGATCAGTGCTGCTTGGCAAATTATGAAAAAAATTTTGTATGCTTAAAAAAAAAGTGTTGTAACTGACAGCAAGACCTCTAGGCATTTCCCATCATGCCTCGAGGTCTTGTGTCACTGATTGTTTTGGATCTTAGAATAATAACACTGCATGTGATAGAAATGGTTTATTTTATTCAGACTTACAGAGATGAGAAGCATAACAAATAGAGATGATCATCACACTGGTCTGAACTCACTCGAGTAAATTAAACATTTTTTTCCTCAAAATGTAGCATCTTTAAATCTTGTTGGTTTTGGTCTATGTAACTTAACAGTAAAATTCCCCTTTGAAGCCTTTTAAAATGCTTAATGTTAGATACAGCATGATTGTTTTGACAGGCTGTTACAGCTGTTGCCAACAGCTGTGTACCAGACCTTACCTCGGCTAATTCAAGTTACTGAACTGGAGCTCTCAGCTGTCTTTTTGCTTGCTGCATGGGTCAAACTATCCAAGAAATATGTCCTAAAATACTTGTCACTAATTAGCAGGTACCTGTGTTTGCACATCGCACCCATACAGTTAAAGGATCAGTGCATGGCTTAGCCCTCCATTCTCTTGTCTAAACGGGGTTGCTTCAGGCTCAACAAAAACCCAAAATGTTGATGTTCAGGCACCAAAATCCAGCATCTGTGCCTATCTTTAATATACAGTGCATGGTTACATTTAACTCTTATTGACAGCTTGTTTGTTTTGAATAAAAAGTAAAGAGAAGCAGTCACCTTCACTTTCCAACCCTCTGTCTATGCCAGCAGTGCCATTTGTGTCATAGTGGTCAAACTGTGTTATTTAGCGGTCAGTCCACATTATTACAAGTTACAGTAATTTCCCACATTGCAGCTGTAGAAATGTGAATAAAGATTCCCAAGCAAGCACTGAGAAACATCAGTGACTCTGGTCTCACCAAAAGGTCACTCACCGAGGTGGCAAATCATTAAGTTGTCAACCAAGAAATGTATTTATAGATGTTAGCTTAAGAGGTCAGTTTTCCTCATAAATAAATAAATAAACAACAATCATGCAAATTATTTGACACCCCGTAAAGATGTTCACAACAAGCATGTGAATTATTTGAGTCTGATGTAGTCATGAAACAATTTGCGCTGCTGTTCCCACATGTACAAAACATCTCTTGTTTAATACAATTAATCCCATGAATACAGATCTGCATTAATATTAATGAATGCGTTTGATCATCCACTTGCCCACTCATCCACCAATCCTAAGTGCTATATAAACAGCTTCTGATGCATTTGCAACACTACTTGGATCTGCTGGTGCTACATAATTATGCACTCGCTCATCATAATTAACTCTGTTGCTAAAACAACAGCAGAGCACCTGCATCACATTAAAGGCCATGGACAGAAGACTGCAGCTCTTTTTGGAAAGATTTACACTGGAATTTGTCATCTGTCCAAACATAACATCATTTAGAACACACATGGGCTTAGATTTGTCCACCTACAAAATTATAATATCCAGTGCAGCTATAGCTGTAGTCTTATATTCAGTATACAAATAAACATCTGTTGCTCCATTGTTGTTGTAGCTCGTCTGCAAGCATTTAGTTACAGTTTACACTAAACTCTGGAAGTTTCAGTCTTTTTTTTCCTTTCTATTATCCTGCTGCTCAGGCAATGCTCATCAGTACTGTTGAGACATCTTAGCAGGATCATACCTCCAAGGCATACTCTACGGTTAAGAAAATCATATCAGCTCTGTTTCTGACAGCATATGCTGCAATCACAGTATTGTTTAAACTGTGAAGGTGCAGGAGAAATCTCTAAACTGGTCCCTAAATGAGACATCAGGCAGTTAATTTGAGCTAATTAGAATTACCTGGCATCACAGCCATGTCATTCCCTGATTTAACTGCCACACTAAGACCTCAATGGTCTTGAGATGTACTGTTCTAGAGGTTTTTAGGGTGTCTTTGTGCTCATTTGTGGCTGTTTGCATGTGAAAATTTGATAGCATTTATGGAAATGCTTGTCTTCTAGTGTCTGAGTTTTCTGTGTGCCGTGACTTCTACAAGCTGCAGGATGACAACATTTTTTTTTCTCCACAATCAGAAATGTTTAAGAATAATTCACTTTGGTGACTGCCTGCCTCCCTCTTTCTCTCCGTTTTAATCCATCTCTCCTCTGTGTGTGCAAGTGTGGTCGGGTGGTTCTGTGTCTCCACTAATGACCTACCTACTGCATTTAAAACCCAGCTCATCCACTTACAGTATTCCTTGTCAGACCATTCCATTAGTTGTTTCAGGTTTCTCTACTTGCACCACTGAATCAGATACTTGGTTCTGTTTTACTTGCCTGTCCATGCTTTTGCCCTTGGACCTATTCGCCCTCCTTTACATAATCCAAAATCTTGTAATAAATCTTGGAAACTTATTCAAGTGTTGGTTCTTGCATCAGATTCCTCCATTTCTGGTTTAAACTGAAGAATTTTAAATCCAAATTAGTGCAGCAATGTACACTTTCCAGAGTAAACATGCTGCAAGGACTAACAGGACGGAACAGTGAATGGGGCTGACTGAACTGGGTCTAGTAATGTCACCATAAGAGATGATATGTATTTTTAAGTTATAAATGGCTATAAATAAGTTATAAATGGCTATAAATAATAATCCTTGAAAATGTTACAAGATTTTAATGATTCTGCTTTATATCAATGGTTATGTAATGTAGTTGTTTTTGGTTTTTGGTTGTTTTTTAATGCATTTAAGCCATTAAGCCCAGACTTTTAAGGTAATTATGCTTCTCATGTCAGCATTAAAATCCTGCACTGTGGCACAGGGTTATAATGCCTTCTACAAAGTTCACAACTTTGAGTTACCCTTAAATTGTTTTTTCATTTCTTACTATTGTCAAAAGTGAGAATATTTTGTATTTTTTCTTTTTTGCTCTAAGTTACAAAAAGGGGAAGATTAAAAAAAAAACTTCCCAAATCTCCCCGTGTTAACTTTGAAACTACATGTTAACAAAGACTAGAAAAGAAAATCACCTAACAGTGATTCAGTGTCCAACTGTTTGCTTGGAAAGACAGCGCGTGCTTTGTGTGCTTTATTTAAAATAGTTCCAGCCAGTATCTCACTGACCGCAATGATCATCGACCTTCAAAAGAAGAGACGAGCTGTATTTTTAATCATAATTTCCTGGGGTTCCTCCAGGTTAAAAGAGGTTAAACTTTTGTCCGTAATGGATTTACATCCAGTTGATGTTTAAACACACTCATAGCCGCAGCTAGAGCTTAATAACACATTGCTGTGTAGTGGTAATAGCATGCATTTACATATGATTATAAAGAGGTTCTGAGATTCCCCTTTAAGTACACATGAACTATAATGATTTGATAATTTTGAGCTACTGTGACTCCTAATGGGAGATGGTGGTAATGCTGCTTGTTCTAGTTTCCTCCCAACAGCTCATCTACCCACTGCTGAGTAGGAGACACCTTTGTATTTCACACTTAATATGAATCTAATCACTTCCTAATTTCCCTGCAGCGAATGTCCTCAGATACAATAGTTTCTAAATCCATCTCAATTTTCCCACCGTCTGATTTATTGTCAGCTGATAGAAAGGGTTCACCTCTATGTTTTGTTAATTTTTCAAAAAGACAATAATTTCTCCCATACTGAAACTGTCAGCTGTAGTCAACTGTTGGCACAGAATAGAGCAGTATTAAGTGAGTCTAAAGAAATTCCACCTTTTCATTATGCCTCTCATGCCCACTTCTCTGTCTCTGTCTTTCTGGCTTCTTTTCTTGTGCTTTCTCTTTGTTTGACAAGTGAACACTGTGAAGTGAGAGTGACGTTTCAGTTCAGTTCATTCAAGTTGTGCCGGCCACTGGCCATTTCAGACCAGTGACTCAGGTTTGGTTTGACTGAGAGGTGTGACTGGAAAATCCCTAATGGGGCCACTAGAAGCCACTGGGGAAAAGCTAAGGAGATGTGGGTTGTGGTGTGTGCGCGTTTGGGTGTGTAGAAAAGAAAGAAGGAGACTTTGTGGTGAAGTTCAGTCTTCTTGTCTACATTTACACACATACACTAAAATAGGTGAGCCTCGATTGATATAACTACGAAAAACATTCACTTGCCAAAACCAGCATTTGAGCTTTGCCTCCAAATGAAAGTGGAAAAAAATTCCTAGATAATTGGCAAAAGGAAAAGAATATTGATGTTTTAATCCACTGCTGTTATGTAAATATATCAACTTATAATCTGGTGACATAATTTTCCAGTTGAAAAAGAGGAAGCAGCTGCTTAATTAAAAAATAAATAAGGCATTGCAATAAGGACATCTTTATCAGATCTGGTGTTTCCTTCTGCTGGAGTTTTCAGCTCATAAAGCCGACATTTCATTTTGGATTTTCAATTTTTCTTTCATAACTTAGAAAAACATCCACTCCTGGGTTCAGAGCACCAAAACAATGTACAGAAAAACAATATTTTAGCTTTCAGTCTTCAAGTAACATAAAAACAGAGAAAAAAAACCACAGCTCTTTGCTCCTTGCAGGTGTGTGTGTGTGTGTGTGGGGGGGGGGGGGGGGCTGTTCAGCAATAATCTAGTTTATCAACCACACTAAATTAGACAGGGCATTCGATCACTAAACACACACAACATAATGTGGTGTTAGAAGACCGGCTGTTTTCTTTTCACATCGATAGACTTGTCATTTTGACACTCCCATACACACATACACACACACACACACACAAATACATAACACACATACCATTAAAGTGTTGCTTATGACCCATTAATCTATAGGTCAGCAATTTGCTAACCACATACTGCTGAACTTCTGAACTTATGGCTAAAACAGCATGGTTAATAAAGTAAATCATTCTCTCAGCCTGTTTCAAGCACATGCGCGCACACACACACACACACACACACAGATACACACAGCATTAAGGTGTTTAGAGACCATCTGTTACCTTTTTTTCAGACTGACTGATTTAAAGATGTAGAATTATGTGAATACACACAAACACAACCATGCACACACGTAAAATGGAAAACAACCAGTAGGGGATTTCCTAGTTTATGAGTTGAGTTGAACAATTCAAAATCTTTGTGACTGAATCTATTAAGTGTCATCTTACCTTGTATATGCAATACATTTTGTCCCACAGGTATGCAAGTACACTGTTTGTCAGCTAATGCACAGAAAGGCTCTAAAGAAACAATGTGAGACTTCAGGGATCTCACACAATAGCAAAGTTAGCCTAAATGTAAAAAAAATATAGGCAAAAAATAGGAAGTTATTTTATCCTACAGCATAACTCAGTTTGAAACTACAGTGGATGACTGGACACTAAATCACAGTGATATACATGTGGCAGCAAAAACTATTTGAGCAGACATCCATCAGGTGGTATTTAGTCCATACATGTCATATAATTCCATGAATACTAATGAGTTGTTGCATTGTGTAACAAAACAAAACGTAAATAAAGCCATATCAGCCATATTTAGTCGATATTTAATCCATCATCAACGTAATGGCACCTGTGTGCATTTAATGGCGGTTCATAATAAAATAAATATCATCTAAATTATCTTAATTAAAAACACATTTTGATGAAAAACAAAAAGTAAGACAAGAGCAGTGTTCTCAGAGAAATGAGCTAAAGTTTGTTTCCAAAAAAGAATAACCAAACAAGTCAATCTTCCATCCTACATGTATATACCATCCAAAGATTCAATAATAAAGAAGAACCAAATAACCTGGGCAACGCTGGGGGGGCCTGTCTCATTGTTGCCCTTCTAGTTTTAAGATTCTCTTAGGGAGTGGGGAAACTAACAAAGGCAACAATATTTTAGGTGGTTTGAGGTAGTGCTGTGCTTCTGGTGACTTGGCACTTTTTGTTGCCAGTCAGAGTTGGTAAGTTGGGTTGTCACTGTTTCTTTCAAGTTGCTGGTAGACTTTTCTTTGCTTCAATCTGGGACCAATAATTGTGTTATCCTGATAAATTAATGCAATCTATTAGTATGTCAGACAAGTAGCACTGATTTATGTTTATGTCACGGAAGGCCGCTGTGCAGGCAGGAAGGAGGACCCCAATATGCAGACTCCAAGACGGGTTAAATACTCTCACACACTTTATTCACTTATCTAACAAAGGAACACCATGAATTCTCCCTGGAAATACACCTGACGGGGGGAGAGACTTGAGGCTGACTTACACGACTGAACATACAAGAGACACAGCGGACAACAACCATCATCAATGACGCCACAACAAGCAAAAACACAAGACTTAAATACACAGAAGGTAATGAACAAATGGAAAACAGCTGGGAGGGAAGTACAAGACATAAACTGAACCCAACGCACACAGACCAAGAACCTACCAAAATAAAACAGGAAGTAACTTGACACCCAGACTAAAACACCTAAGGACAGCACATCAGTACGGGAAGACAGAAACCATAATAAAACAGAACTATACATGAACATAAAACACTGGGCCACCGGCCCAGGACCATGACAGTTTGCTGCTTAGCTCCCACATTAACTTTGTTTTATTAGTAGCCACAGCTACCACATTACTGATGGCAGACAGCTAACGTGTGCACCATAACATTTACAGTAATATGTGTTTAATACTTCAGGAGCTTTACTGAACTTCCTCAGAGTGTTGTTCAGTGTTGTGAACATCAACTATTTAAAGCATTAGTGAGTGGAGGGGTGTGTGCCTGCATGTCTGCACTGTTGTCTGAAGGTGTTTGTTACTTGGAAGAGGCAAAGACGGCACTTTTGGTATTGATACTGTTGCATAACGCGGTACTTCACTAAAGTAACTGAATACTTACTGTCTCTGTTAAGGACTGCTTTGTGCCAGAGAAATAAAGAGAAGAAATTGCTCTATTTATTCGGGAAAAGTGGCTGACAGGGAGACATACTGCCCCAAGCTTAAAAGGATATACAGTAGCTTTTGTCACCACACTTCACGGACCTCGTCTGCGCAGCACTACACTAACTTTATGATACTTTCATTTTCACACTCAGTTAAGCACTTTCCATGGCTTCTGTATTTATAACTGCACTCCGGCAGAGACGCAATGAAAAATATCCATGTACAGACCATTAATCAAGAGCTGAGATGTAAAAACTTATTCTGTTTGAAACTATTTTTTAAAAATTGCCCGGTGTGGTGGGATAATCTCATTTGTTTCCAATATAAAGCTATTTGCTTGAGAATTTCTTTAAGCTTAACATCACTTTCTTCACATTAGTACAGTGATCTTTTTTCTTTTTACCACTGCTATATTGTGTGTTTGTCAGAAAGATGAATTATTATCACTCTGCATCCCTCTTCTCCTCTCTCGTCTTATTTCCCTTTTTGCACCTGTAGTTTACAAAAAAGGGAGTTCATCTGTATGCAAAGAGGTAGGACCTCACAACCAATAAAAGATAAAGTGAAATGTCATTTTACATTCATCAGCACAGAAAAGGGTTCTGTAGAAGTGTTTATACAGATGGTACATAGGTAGTGTGTGTGTCCTTAGTGCATGTGTGTTTTGCTGTATCTATTTTTCTCAGGACAGAATGAGTGTTAAGAGTATAAGTTCCTATATAAGGTCTTTAAAGGCTTACATATTATCCAGCATAAAATGTATGTGTTACAGGAATTTTGCATTCTCAAAACAAAAAAATCAATTTTCAGGAAGTAAAAAAATATGAAAAATATGTGATTTCATGTCTTATTCAAATTAAAGTCCAGGACACAGGAAAGGAATTTTTCACCATGTTTTTATCTATTCCTATTTTCTGTCACCGCCTGTCAAGTTTTATCAATGACCTAATTCAAAAGGCATTTGTTATTTTAGATACTGTATCTAAATAATTTGACAGTTGGTAAACAGTTCAAGTGCAGGAATAAGTCACCAGCGAATGCTCACAGATTAGATTCTCCTCTGAGAAAGACACACAGAGAGAAGGATTTTAGACTCAATAACAGTGAATTTCAATTCACTGTGTAATATCTAATAACAGCTGTCCAGTTTTAGATGTCGACCCTTTGATCTTTAGTGCTTCCATGCACAGTTTATCAAGCTATAATGCAAACAAGTTTCCAAGTAGGCTGTAGCCTCTCTTTCCAGGTCTCTTTGTGTTTATTGAAGGTTATACAGTTATAGAAATGTTGGTGAGAACAGAGGAGAGTGTAACACAAAGTGAAATTAATGGCTTAGCGAGGGATGCTGATCTTAAAGTCAGTTTTCACAGTGACACTGTCACTGCTCCTCTTTAACCTTGTTAGACCTGGTCCAGAGCAGGCACTGTTCAGAGTTTCAGTTTAAAAGTGAAACTGTAGCTTATTTACTGAAGGAAAACATTTGAAGGAAATTGTGCAGCCAGTACGGTCATTCAGATCTATGGGCTGTCCTTTCAGAGAGCATTTATATGAGATCTCAATAAAAGTCCTTTCAGCTCTTTGGCTTCAGCGTGTTTTCCTGACTTCCATTGCTTGGATACACAAGCAGATACATTATACTGCCAAAAGTATTCACTCACCCATCCAAATCATTGGTGTTCCAATCACTTCCATGGCCACAGGTGTATAAACCAAGCACATAGGCATGCAGACAAACATCTGTGAATGGGTCGCTCTCGGGAGCTCAGTGAGCGCTTCATGGAATGGGATTCCATGGATGAGCAGCTTCATCCAAGTTTGGTGGTTGAAAGGAGAACAGTACTTGTCTGACTGCATTGTGCCAAGTGTAAAGTTTGGTGGAGGGGGGGGGTTATGGTGTGGGGATGTTTTTCAGGAGTTGGGCTCGGCCCCTTAGTTCCAGTGAAAGGAACTCTTAATGCTTCAGCATACCAAGACATTTGGGACAATTTCATGCTCCCAACTTTGTGGGAACAGTTTGGGGTTGGAGGCCTTCTCTCCAACATCAGTGTCTGACCTCACAGATGTGCTTCTGGAAGAATCATGAAAAATTCCCATAAACACTCCTAAACCTTGTTAAAAGCCTTCCCAGAAGAGTTGAAGCTGTTATAGCTGCACAGGGTGGGACAACATCATATTAAACCCTACTGTATGGATTACGAATGGGCTGTCACTCAACTTCATATGTGTGTGAAGGCAGACGAGTAAGTAGCAGACAGAGTACCAGATAGGCAACATCAAGGAAATACTCTGAGGCAGAACCCATTATCACAACACAGAGTAGGGTCTTAGATTTGGGATGTAAGATGAAATGTAGAACTATCTATTTTGCTTGGATACCCTGAGCTCATCACCTGTATAAGTTTGCCATCATTTAGAGAGCTACATAGATATTGTAAGAATTGATACGATTTGTGCCAAAGTAAATTGATTGAAAATGAATAAAAAATAAATTGCATTACAATTCATAAGAAAATAATATCAGACCACGTTACTGTGTAGACAATGTGTTTTTCTTGCTGTCTTTGATGTGCTTAATCTGCTTTTCTGCAATAATTACTTGGGTGGAATCCATCTTTTTTTTTTTCCTCAAGTCTTTTTTTTTTAATTTGCTCGCATTAATCACATGACTGTCAACCAGAAAGCCTCAGTATGTGTCTCTGTGGAACCTTTAGGTATATATATATAAAAAAAAACTGGTTAAGTTTAGAAAGAGATTATGGTTTTGGTTACAATGTGCGCATTCACAACCCTGACCTTGCATACTGGAGAATGGCCCTAAAGGGTAAACACTGGCTTTTCAAATGTGACGGTAAAAGGGGCTGGCCAAGCGTAAAAATGTGATGAGTTGGGATTGAGATTGAGCTCATTATCCAGACAAACATAACGTCCCCCCCACTCCCAATACACATCCACCCACACACACACACACGCACACACACGTGCTCTCTGAGTCACACCTTGAAGGTCACAGGTCATTTTAACCACTGAGAGGATAATGAGAAATCAACACTGAAACAAATCACCACTGCTCCCAACCTGCTAGCCTCATTATGAATGTTTGTGTGTGTGTTTGTGTGGAAGTGAACGTGTGTGAGACGCACAGTAATGATATGGTGACCTTGAGATGCTCTCCAAGATGTAAGGCAGTCAAACTGCAGCTGGACCATCATTATGCTCCTTAGGAGGTCCACAGCACTATAATAGGCAGCTATCAAAGGTAAACACAGTTTAATGTACAAGTATTTGATGCTATAGAGTAATACAGAGTGTACTGCATTGCACTTTTGTATTTCACAGAACATGTGTTTAAATGTGATGAAGTGTGATTATCTAGTTGCTATATGCAACATAATTTCTACATAGTAAAAAAGAACCTGACCTTTATTTTGTTGCATTGGGATTTATTTGTTTGTTTGTTTTTTGGTTGCTTTGGGTTTTTTGTAATGAACACTTGAAATGCCAAACGTTGATACCCAGACGTGTTGTAACTTGAAAAAGATTGCGTCCTCCCAATTTATCAGGATCTCTCAGATTCAAAAGTAAAAACAGAGGAAGCATTTTCTCCTGTTCCTGTAAGTGAATGCAAAACCAGGAGAGACCCCAGGTTAGCCTCTTTAAGTCAATGAGGATAAGATCTTTACTTACTGTTACCATCCAGAGAGGTGCTGTTTCACACTGAGAAGAGCTCAAAGCAGGGCTGTGACATTAAGATCAGAAGTGCCTGTTATTTTTAAAAAAAGATCATTAAGATACATTTTTTTAAAACTTTAAATGAAATTTTTGTGAATATCTAAGTCTTTTGCACACTCTGAGGCAGGCTGGATTCATGCACTGCAATCAATTACTGTAGAGATTTTATCATGTGTTAAAACTGGAGCCTGAAAACCTATAAAATACAGTTTCCTTCTCTCTGTAGAATACACACACACATACACACACACACACCACTCGCCACACTTGGTTATCCAGTCAGTGACCTTGTTACAGACTCGTTAATAGAAATGATAATTGCTCCCTAGTCTAATCTCAGCATTCCACTGGGATTACGGGTTTTAATTCTGCCTGGCTTCTCAATCTTTACTAGCTAAATGTGCGAAATAATGAGATGTGCTATAAGCCATCATATGTCAATTATTTAAATCTCATACGGGTTAACAGTCTGAGGCTATGATAACAGTGACTGTTTGTGTGTTTAATGAGATAAAGGAATCCATAACACAACCAACTAAATGTCTTAATTAGTCCTGTGTCTTGAGGGATTAGTAATATCCACTGCAATGTAACTTATGCAATGACATGTTGTCATGATGTCTTAATTATCCACAGCAATGGTAATCAAAATGCAACCTTTTTAACCACCAAATGAATGGTATCGGTGGGTGCAAACAGGTGCAAATTTAAATATTAGGATTTAGTTTTTATCTACTTGTCTGTGAAGTGAAGATCCCCATATTAATATTTTCCTGTCTGTTGCTGTACCTCAGAAAGTTTTCACTCCATCTAGATTTTATGGCTGAAAGTTGTGTTTTCTATCCTTGCAGGAGAAGAAATCCATCATTTGGAGGCACAGTAACTGGATGTAATGGGCAATTTGGGAGTTGTATCATAAAACTAATACAAAAACAAATATGAGGGCTTGCCTGTGCAATTACTCCAGCTCCTTACTTTATGAGAAATTAAAAATCAGTGGGCAGTGGAAAAAATGAGTGGTGAGTTTGAAGAACATTATTTTTTTCTTCCATCCATCCATCTATTCATTCATTTTCTTCTGTTTATCCTTTAAAGGGTTGCAGGTGGGGGGGCTGGAGCCTATCATAGGGCAAGCGGTAGGGTACACCTTGTACAGGTAGCCAGCCTGTTGCAGGGCCAACACAGAGAGACAGACAACCATTCACACTCACATCCACACCTGTGGGCAATTTAGGGTGACCAATTAACCTAACCCGAGTAACTGCATGTCTTTGGACTGTGGGAGGAAACCCACGCAGACACGGGGAGAACATGCAAACTCCACACAGTGAGAGGTCCAGGCCAAGGTGGACTCAAACCCAGACCTTCTAGATGTCATTCTAGCTGTGAGGCAGCAGTGCTAACCATATATTTAGTCTTTCTTCTTAATTTTAAACAGCACATTTTTAAAATACCAAAAGTCTTCTAAACAACTCAGCAGGTCAGTTGTACCTATCCTCTGATACAAATGAGAGAGATACAATCAGAAATTCAATTTTGTTGCCATGTTTACAAAAGAAACATAGTTAAACTTATAAAATGATTATAGCTATGATAAATTATGCTAAATAAAGCACATTGTTATTTCAAGCCTCAAGACACTGCTCTGCAACTCTTAACATTCAGTCACATTTATTGAGGCGTACAGCACAGCCACTGTGACTGGGCAGTGTTTATTACTGATCATAAAACAGATCTGTTTTGCATGAGCATGAATAATGCTTTCCTGCCAAGAGTTGTATCAGATACTTCCAAGACTTATTGTAAAGGGTAGTTTACAGTAACACAGAGGACATCTTGCATATTTATTAACATATTCTAATGGAAATTTTGCTTCTTTCTTCTTTGTCTGTTTCCGTCTGATCTTTAAGGCAAGACAGTAATCTGAGTCTGTATTTTCTACAAGGAATCAATTAATAATTTTCCAGCAAACTCTAGGGAGCTTATTTGTGAGAACTAATACATTGAAGTTAATGTGAACTAAAATCACAAAAATATTGTGTTAATATTTGCCATTACCAAACAAACCTTATGCAAATAAAGCTTATGTTAGACTGATAAGATGGGCAGGCTCCTGCCTGATGCTTCTTTTGAATTAAAGTATTGGTAATAAAATCTAATGCTTGTCATTGTACTAATGAAGCCAGACAGAGTGAAGGTGGAGGGCTTCTGACAGTGACTGAACTCAGTAGTATTTTGAGTTGCAAACTCCATTTTCTCCTGAATTATTTTCAATATCATTCCTTTTCCTTTTGTATCAAAGCCAACAATGGCAATTTAATTAGTCCCAGAGCTGGCCAACTCTCCCTATCACCATCAGTCTGTACTCGTTCCACTCTCCATCTCTCTGACTCTGTGTTTCTTCACATATCTCTGTCTGTCTCATCTGTCCTGTTACAACACAATAAGTCTGTGAACTTGGCAGTCAGATCCACTTTTATGCTTATTTCATCATGCAGTCTCTCATTCTTTTGCCACATATCTACTCGGGGAGGGAGAGCACAGATACAGAGAGAGCGATGGTGAGCACAACCTATTCTAGCACTGAGACAAATTAACTGCCATTGTTGGCTTTGATACTGGGGTGAAGGGAAATGATGTTGAAAAGGATTCAGAGGGAATGGAGCTTGAGAATAAGGAACTGTAAGCACATGAGGAGGGTGAGGAGAGGGAGACAGATAGACAGCTTCAAAGCAAACACCGGTCTGTCTCATTCCTGTACTTTTTATTCTCATACAAGTTGTATTTTCACTTTCTTGCAAAACATACATCAATGGCAGAACCTTATTAAATCTCAGACCTTGCTTCCAAAGACATTTACTACATTCAGAAATATAGACTGTGCCAACATGTAGCTCTAATTCTGTTTTTTTTTTCCCCCTCTTGCTTTTTAACCACAAACAATCCAGCAAACCCTCAGGCACAGGCAGAAACACTATTACTTCCATGTTAGACATCGGTACAGTGGTGTAAAGACTCACTGTATTAGGAATTATATCTACATTAAGCAAGGATGCACACTTTTGTGTAGAAGACCAGGGTTCACCTCGCATCACATCACAATGCTTCCTTTAGCTGGATAACCTAAATCCTGTATGAAACTTAATGTTACATCTATATATGTGCCATATTTCAAAATTTCTCTAACCTTAAGCACTATATGGTTGGTGCAGAAAGCAGACTAATTGTAGCAGATCAGACTTTTTAAAGCACATATGGTTAAAGGAGAGTTTATTGCCATCATTTGAGCTCATCAATTCAGGTGGTCAAGAGATCTAATTGGTCCACACAGGGAGATTGCACAATACGCAATCTTGCAAGGGGGGGCTAAGTTTATGAGTGACACTTTTTCCATCTAGTTTACACTGGTAAACTCACTGCCTCCAGGAAATACCCACAGGGCACCCTAAAGTCCTCCTGACAAAAGCTCCAACATATTACCAATGAGCATTAAAGGAAATATAGAATTTGATGAATATGTTGTTGTAATGTCAGTGTACAGCCTTTTGACCCACACAAGAGGAATTTTTTTCTCTCTAACATCCATCCGATGTGTAATGAACATCCTTTATTCAGCACTGTTGTTGTTCAGTCTGAGCACTTTGTTGGTTGTTAAAACAAGCTAGATAATCAGTCAATTAATTTGATCATTTTATCAGGAACTAATAGAAAGTCAGAACCATGGCCACAAAAATGGTGAAAAAAAAATGTTGAGTTCACAGGGCTGCAATACTGAAACAACAACAACAACTCTTAAACTGTAAAAATGTCTCCCACTAATTGTTACCACAGCTGGGGAAAAGCCTAACACAAAACACTCCAATCTCAACATGAAATCGGCTAACAAGAAAACAATTTCAGAGTGGATGAAGTGAAACAAAATGTCAGTGCAGTCTGATAAGTCCCCGTGTCTGGCCACTGGGGACCACTGCAGCAAAAGAGGGCCTGGCACTGAAAGGCATAATAATATAACAGGGTGATGCCACATCAGCAGCACTGTAGCCCAGTAATACAGCCAGTTAGAGGGAATTTGCCTCTGACCTGGAAAAGAGTAGTACAGGACTGGCAGAAAACAAACTAAACACAGCCTACCAGAGATACACTCTCTGTCAGGCCCTTTAAGCTTCTGGTTTCTTGTCCACATTTTGAGAAAAAAATATGCCAACACAAGTCACCGCATCATCCATCAGGCCTCAGTGGAAAACCTTATTAGCACTGACAAAGCAACAGCTGGATCATATTGCTGTGGGCAGAAGAAATGGAAGTTTGATATAATGTCCATTAGCAGTAGATGTGTTCACGTGTTTTATAGGGCAGATAAATCTATTACTGTCAGAGCAGGCAAGATAAATCAGGCTTCAGAGCACATTGAAGGTTAGATTGAAAAGTGTAAGTTCCACTGGGAGAAACACATACAAAGTAAACTGAAACGGGGGGGGGGGTCTCATTAGATTAAAATGTTGGCATTTTATTTTCCAACATTTTAACGGGAAAATAATAAACACTAACTCAGTGTTTATTCACCAAAAACATGTTTCATATTAACATTTCAAGTGTTTTAACTGCTTGTAGCACTTGCTGTAAAGGAATACAGGGCAGGACTCTTATCTTTTTCATGTAGCTGATACGTCCTGGTTGGTGTCTTTGACTATATTCTCAGTTTAGTCTTTAGGTTTATTAGTTTTCCTATATTTTTCAGTCTAGTTTCTGTTGTGGTTAGAGTTATAGTTTATATTTAATTCTTTATGTTTCAGTTTATTCTGCCTCCCCTGTGTATCTGATTAAGTCACCATCTCTGTGTCAGGTGTTCCTTTGTTATGTTACTTCCTGTTTTATTTTGGTAGTCTCTGTCTCTTGTGCCTTGTATTTAGATTTACTTCCCTGTCTTGTTATCATTGGTTAGTTTCACGTGTTTCTTGTTACCCAGGTGTTTCCACTGCTCTCATTAGCCCTCAGTGTGTTACTGCGTCTTTCAGTTTAACCTTGTTGTTTTGCGCTGTTGTCTGCGTGTTTCCCTGCACGTCTGGATTTTGTTTCTTGCATTTTTGGACTGATTTGCCTTTTTTTTAAATTATAATTATTATTATTCATGTTTTTGGACTTTTTTGACCATAATAAAAGCTTGTCTTTTGTTTTATCGGGCCTTGCTCTGAAGTCTGCATGTGGGTCCTTCATTGTATGGCAATGATCCCATTTGTTTGTAATACAACTCTTTCTTTGTTTGACACCACATATCTCAAACATGTGGAATGATTTAATTTTGTTTGAAATTCCTCCTATGATTTGGTAACAAAACTGAATTACAGTTTTGTTGCCAGTGAAGTTTCTCAAAATTGTACTTTTGCACTGTTTAGTTTTACATAGTTCAAATAAATATAAGAACCTTCAATTTTTCTGTAACAGTGACATAGGTTTAAATTTAGATTTCTGATGTTACTTCCATTCTCTCCAGTATTTCTTAGTTGTACCAGATTGTTTGGGCTCTGTGATCACATACTTTGGAATTTTGTGCACTGCTTATGGATAGTCTATTGTCATCAATAGTGATAACTATTTTATGCTGGGAAGGTTTACACAAACAAGGGCCATTTAGCAATGTTGTGGCAACAACTTGTTTTCATTATTGTCCTTGGTGACAAAGTCTCAAAATATTTCATCTGAAATGTACATTTGTGATTGCTTAGGTTAAGATCGAGCTACTTTTTCACTTCTCGCTCAGTTTTCTGGAAGGAATTAATGGCTTTCACCTGCTCTGTGTCAGCTTTGAGAGAGGCTCAAGTGCCTTTGCTTCTTCAAAAGAATTGGCCATTTGTTATTTTCCCAGCAGCAATAAGCATCACCTCAGTTTCTGCGTCACTGAACATCTTCTGTTCCACTTGATTCAGTGTGCCACTTGATGATGGAGGTGAGGTATGAGCGCTATTGTGAAACATGGAATTTCTGGGGCAATACCATCACACAAACACAAGGTAAATACTTTTTTTATGAATACTTAAGCCTTTTATAAACAAGTAAGTTTGATTCTGGTTGTTATATATTCTGAGTATTTGAATAACATTCACTGTGTTCATGATGACTTCAAGAACCGCACCTGTTGTCCTTTTATATTTCCTTTGAATACTCCTAGTTGAGGACTTTTATTACAGCAACAAACAGAGGTTACTGCAATCAAGTGAAGAAGGAACTGAAATTTAAAGTTACTAGAGCTCCTCATGATGGAACCATGACACTTTTATCATTTGGAAATGAGCCCCAGAGTTTCTAACTTTGAAACAAAGTACTTTGAATTTTAAAAAATACCCTTTCACTGAGTATTTTCTACCTTGATTGAGTTGCCAATCAATTGCTTTAGCCTGGAACTACTGAGGGTGACATGTCATTACAGTAAATTTGATCCCATAAATAATCCAAATGATGTCCTGTTTACCTAACAATAGGATGATAGATTTGTTCCATTCAGGTCTAACAAATCTGCATTGATTATTAACTGCCCTTCCTCCAAGATCAAACAGAAACAGATATAACACCAATGCAAATAAATCACTTGTGATATGGAAGCCCAAGTGCGATGGCTGGATTACTTTATGTCATGGTCCCTGTGCCCTCTCAGGTCCCAATCCACCTTCTCTTTCTTTTACTTGCTCACTTTCTCTCTCTATCTCGTGTGTGTGTGTGTGTGTGTGTGTGTGTGGGGGGGGGGGGGGGTACATGTGGGTTAATGATTCTTACCTCCTCCCAGATATGGGTGTGGCTGCCCTAAATTCCACTGGTGCACCTGATTCTACTTGCTTGTCTCCTGCTGTGTATAAAGCCTCCATTCCTCACTCGAATGTTGAGCTACATTAAGTGGTAGTGAGATCTACGTAGGCCCTGTTAAGAAACTGTTGCAGAATTTGTTTTGGTGTTCCTGCTTAATCCTTGGAAGAAATCTGCCTAATCCACTCTCATCACAACTGAAACCTACTTTGGATCTAGACTGCCTGTAGTTTCTTACCTTAACTAAAACAATAGCAGCCCATACTGGAGAGCGACAGTGACAACCAATCTGAGTAATTTAAATCATTTCCAGCTTATTTGAATTCACACCTGAGAAGATAATACCACTAACCTCCTTTTGATTTTGGAAATCCACCCCGAGAAGTGACAAAGTCTGGAGATGTTGTTTTCATTTCTGTTACTCTGTGAGCTATTCCAAGCCTGACTTTTAGTCATTAAAATCTTTGAACATTTTCCAGTGCATGCTGCATCTTGAGTCCTTTGTGGAACTTTGACACTTTATTTTTTAATTATTTTTTTACATTCGATTGTCAGTATATATGAGTTTAAACTGTAGACTGTGTTTATTTTGTTTTTAATGGACAACATGAAAAATGCATTTATATAATTACTACAAAAAAGCTCCGGTTATTGTTCTGGCATTAATCAAAATACATATTTTGTCCTTTGTGAATAAGCACCAAAACGTAATGCTTTTATTGTACCTTGTAGTACCTGCAGAGTAAAGTACAGGTAAACAAAAATTAAACACAGCATTAGTTCAGGCAACCTTTGGTGATGGCTCACCCTCCACCGCTATTGTTGCACACCTGCAAGCCACTTTGCAACCCACCGCCACCTCAGCTATTCCTCTCATGCAGTAAATCAGGCTCACATCTGTTGTCATTTATGTCTGATCAAAGCCATGCCACCAAGCATAAATTACTTCAGATGGAAATAATCTTGCTGACAGAAATGAAGTTTAGGTTAAATCATATTGGTTATCCTCTTTTTCTGTGTCATTAAAGATAGGAAATAGGGAAATCATTCACTATGTGCTGTATTTCTATAGCACAATAAACAAATAAGAGAGAAATGCAGAAGGGGGATATATCAGAACTTACAACTCTCCTGTGTGAAGAACAAATATGAACGTTAATAACATGGCTTGAGAAAAATGTACTTATCATTCATGCAAGTGTAGCAAAATGCGGTGTAACGAATTACAGAACATATGTATTTTTAGAGTGTGGTCCTTTATTAAACGAGCCTGCTTACTCTGCTGAAAAAATGTTTTAATTGGAATTTGTCTTATAAATTGCAAAACAGCATTTCAGTAATTACAGATCAGGTTGGGAGCAGTTTTAGAGCTGCTTATGGTGCCAGAAAATATGGAACAACAAACGCAATTCTTAACAGGAATAAAATGTACCATTCACTGCCCCACTCTTTCATCACACATCTCACCTAAAGGTTAATCCTGGAACATATGCTCACTGCTTGTCTTGTTAAATTTAAATATAACACTTCCATCTTTGCAGTAAGTAACTACTGCATACAGGCAGGCTTAGGAGAAGGGCCGAATGTCTCATCCCAGTATTACGTAGGTTGCCTGACTGGACAGTATAACAAGCTGTCTGATGACTTCCACACTGCCTGTTCATGTGTAAGCCATTATCTCACCCCCTTATCTCACCCAGGGAGATAAGGGGGTGAGACAAAGGGAGAAGGTGACAGAAGACGAGAAAGAGAGTACAAGGTGACATTTTATCTGTTACAGACATTTCAGCTTTAACTTCTATTAGTATTTTTCATTCTCTAAGAGTTAAACTACAAAGTTTAAAGCAACACTAGTGAAAGTGGTGAGATACTGTACAGTTATGTGAAAAAGAAAGTACACTGTCTTTCAATTATAAGATTTTACATATGCATGAGGACATAAAATATTATCTGGTCATTAGCAGGTCTTAAAATTAAGTAAACACAATGTCAGAGGAACAACAACACATGACATTACAAAGCGCCAGTAAATGCAGAGGCAGTCCTGTGAAAAACTAAGGACGCCCATATTGCTTCAACAGGAATTAGGAGGGTAAGTAGCAGGCAGGTGCTGCTAATCAAACGTGTTTGATTCGCTGATCATCAACAAGCGTGACCACCTCTAAAACAGCAGGGGTTTGGGCAGCTTGCTGGTCTGGAGCTTTCAGGAGTATATGGCTGTTTCCAAACAATTTGAAGTCCATCATCTTCAACAAAATATGTCATTATTCACAAGTGGAAAACATTCAAGCTGCCAATCTTATCAGGAGTGGATGTCCCAGATAATTCACCCCAAGGTCAGACCATGCATTGCTCAGAGAAACTGCAAGAAACTCTAGAACGACATCTCAAACTCTACAGACCTTGGTTAGCATATAAAATATTAAACTTCAGTTAGAAAAAAACTGAACTGAAAGTGTGGTTTGTTTGTTGGAAGGGCTGCCAGGATAAAGCTCCATCTCTCTAATAGAAAAAAATGGTAGCACCTTTTACAGTGTTCTAGCCAACGGTTGATCGCTCGGTGCTGCGAGCTTCTGCAAGCGGGCGCGCACCCCTCACACTCCGCCCCATCAAAAATACCAGACTCAGATTTTTTCTCTCACTAGATCACTGCACTATAGTATTATTTCAGAGCAATTTGTAATCCACCACCAGTAGACTGTAAATGTGATTTCAGCAAACCCATTAGTGGAAGGAAACTGCGCTCTGGGACACGCTGAATGCATGATATGTAAGTGTAACTCTTCTGGTTAATATGCAAAAAGAATTTTCACTCTATCTTTAAAGTTCTGTGTCGGTCCTACGTACGTAACCAGAAATGCCCTTTGAACCCTATGCTGTAACACGACGTAACCTGAAGTGCACCTCTCAAGAAATGTAACTACACATCCACGAGGATTGTGATTACCGCGTAGGCTTCAGAGGTGATTTCCGGTTACCTGCAAAGACCCGAGGCAGAAGTCTAACTCAGGCCTAACTGTTCAACATCACTCAATCAGCAAGCAGGCGCAGCATTTAGTGTTTAACATTAGCAAGCTAAACCCTGGTTTAGGTTTGCAAAGTTACATCTGAACAAACCACATGATTTCTGGAGCAAAGTGCTTTGCACCGAAGAGACCAAAGTGGAGATGTTTGGCCATGATGCACAGCACCACATTTGGCAAACACCAAACACAGCATGTCAACACAAATGCCTCATACCAACCATCAAGCACGGTGGTGTAGGAATGATGATTTGGGCTTGTTTTCCATCTTGTGTTGACCACGAACTCCTCTGTTTACCAAAGTATTCTAGAGTCAAATATGAGTCCACCTGTCTGACAGCTAAACCTCAGCCAAAACTGAATCATGCAACAGGACAATGATCCCAAAGCACAACAGCAACTCTACAACAGAATGGCTGAAAAGAAAAAACAAAACCAAGGTTTTGCAGTGGGCCAGTCAAAGTCCAGAGCTCAACCCAACTGAAATTCTGTGGTGAGACCTTTAGCTAAATATGCATAAAAAAGAAACTCCCACAAAACTCAATGATCTGAAGTAATGCTGAAGTTATTGCTCCTAAAAGTGCTTCTACAAGCTACTGAATTATGGAGTGTACTTATTTTTCAAACACTGCTTCTGCATTTTAGCTTAAGATTTGTTAAACAAAATGACAGTGTAGAATGTGATGTGTTGTTGTTCATTTCAGGTTATATTTGAACTATTTTAGAACCAGCTTTTTTTTTTTTATTATTATTATTATTATTATGCCCCACGTAAAATCTCACAATTAAAGGAAGGTGTAGTTCTTTTTCACATGACTGGAAGATCAGTCTGTTATGGAAAACAGTAAGTGACGTGGTGTAAAACACATGGATTTAAAATGATTGCAAAAGAAAAAAACCTATTTCACTAAGCTCCATAATCATTTTGCCTTCATCACGCTATCACTTCCATACAATCAAACAAATAATCTTGAGGCCTCCAGACAAAATTAAGCACTTTTTTTGAAATAGGCCAAGGTTCTCTCAAAAGAATGTTTCAAACTGTAATGATTCCCACCATCCAACAAGTACGTGATGGCCTTGAGTGTATACGAAGTACTGATTATAGCAATTATCCATCCATCCATCCATTTCCTTCCACTTGTCCGCTTATGCTGCCCTTATAGCAATTTTCATTTTTTAAAAACCATTCATTCCTTTTATTGCAGTTGTATATTACCATAAAAACAAATGGCTTGCATAAAACCACAAAGCACACTATTTGGAAGCCACTGCTTGGTACTGTGGTTGGTGCATTTTTAAAATCTGCTGCATAGAGTGCATACTACTCTGTGCACTGGCTCTGGACATTGGCATTGGACATAAAACCGGGATGCACTGAGCACTCAGTATGGACCTAATTAAAGGTGATGAGCAATCGACTGGCATGCCAAGTTAATTCAGCAGCAGCAGTTTGACATTTGAGTGTAACATAGGATGAGTAAGGAAACGGCAAGTCTGTGCTCCAGAGTTTAAAAAAAAAATGAATAAAATGGAAAATCTTATGATTTCAATTTTCAGACACTTCACACACCAAATGCGTTGATTCTCTCATTAATGAAAGCACTTGTCATTTCTTTTGTGCCAGGAGTAAAAATAGAAACTGACAGGATCAGCAGTGGATAAAGATTAAAACATGACTGAAACATGGGCTGAGAGACTGGCGGGGGGGGGGGGGGGGGGCTTTTTTTCACTATTAGAAAGATGTATTACAAGGAGAGAAAATGTTCAAAATAAAGAAAAACTTCCTTGTTCTGTTATTACAATTGAGAAAAGAAACAGATGCAGACTTTTTTAAAATGTATTTGTACTCCCTGCAATGTTCTTCTACCGTCTCCCCTCACAAACGCCTGCTGAGTTTTAAATGAAATCATTAGGTCCAAGTCTCTTTTTAATTCACATTTCCAAAACCTCATCATGTACCTATGATTCATAACAGCCTCCTCATTATGAGAACAAAACCACTCCAGCAGTCTTCAATAGCAGTCATTCACAGTGATTTTCACCCCAGAATAATTTACATTTTCAGTTTCCTCAGTTCCACTTACATTTGTCAACACTGCTTCCCTCGCATGCACACACACACACACTCACACACACACACACTCTATTCATTTTCATTACTTAGAGAGCCCTTCAGTGTTTGGGGAAAGAAAAACTCTAAACAGCTATGGCTTTTAAGTGTCAATCACTGGAAATAAGGAGGAGGGAAGTTGAGAAAACAGGGAAGACATTAAACAATCTTTTGTGTAAATAACCAAAAATGAAGGAGACTGAAAAGAAGAGGAAGAGGAAAAAGAGGGGGAGGAAAAAGAAGAGACGACAACATGACAAAGCCACAAAAGAGAGTTTCCGGTGTCAATTACCACAAGATTAAAAAGAGAACAACGGACGCAGAAGAGTGCAGCAAGACGTGTTGTATTCTCTGTCCATCATTTTAAAATGTGCTGGATGAATATCTTCCTCCTGTTTAAGTGTTCATGGGAGAAAAGGAGCAGAGAGGGAGGGACGGGAGGGAAGATGTGGAGAAAAATAGCTGCACTGGAGTGAAAATGAGTTTTGTAGCCACCAGAGAATCTCAAGGCAGTATTACCTTGTTGGACTGGAAATATGACATATGGACTTGGCATAAGATTAACGCACACTGCCAACATATTTATAGAAGTAATTAATTCAATTCAGCAGTCTGTAGTATAATTATGTCTGTGTATCTTTGAGCTAGGTTACGACAACCAGCAGGGGTGACATCATGTTGTGGGGTTTTTCATGTGTTGGTTGTGGTAGTGGTTTTTTTGTTTTTTGAGGAAGTGGTAGGTAAGAATCTCCCATTTTAAGATGAGGTACAACATAATGTACCTCAATGTGGTTTCATATGTCTAATGCTCTAATGTTCCCTCTTTAGAACCCTAATTTGGATCAATAGAAGGGATACAGTTCGCATTTCTACGGCATCAAATAGTGCTGGCATCTTACAGACATGCACAAGGCACACTTTAGTATTGCTGGTGTGATGCACCAGGTTACAATCATAGTGAGATGGGTTTTACTCCCAGCTTGTCACTTATCAGTGCTTGGCCCTTGGTGTATTTTGCCAGCATCGAGGATTAATGTTGTGAAGGGGCATATTTGAACCTGAACACCATCTTTTCATAAACTAAACTAAAAACCTTGCTTGAAAACTTGTGACCCTCCACTTCTCACCTCCAACAACCAAAAAGTGACCATTTTTGATCTTTAAATGACATGATGTTATCACTGATGCTATCACAACTAATTACAGACAGTATGGTGCACATTTCCACATCTTAATCCACTCCTGGGATACATGTGTTTTTTGTTAGTTTTTTGAGCTCTGCTACTACCATAGAAGTTATTTAGCTCTGTTTTCCCAGAGCTTGCCATCACAATATCTGGAAGAAGAGTTTGCTGCAAAGAGTTTTCTCAGAACAAAGGGTTTCCTCAGAAGTCTTAGCAGAACAATGCAAACCTACAGAGCCACCATGAGTCATACAAGATGTTTCCTCCCTGGGTGGACTCATATAAAAATTAAATGTCTCAACATTTGTGATGATGCTTAGTATTCAATCTGAGTTGCTATTAGACTGTTTTGACTATAGCCTATGAACTGTCACTCTCTATAATACTGTGAAAAAGTCTTGAGCCACCTCTCAGTTCTTTATATTTTGGTAGGAATATGGCAGCTAGGTGCAGCCATTTATTGAAATGTGCAAACATACATGGAAATACAGTATAAGGCAACAATAGTGTTTGTACAAAAGAACCTAAAAGGCAGTATTTAGTATGACCACCTTTACTCTTCGACACAGCCTGAACTCTCCTATGTGAGCTATCGTTTAATTTCTTTAAGTAGTATTTAGGAATAAGCTTTTCTTTGGATGCTGCCTTTTGTTCTATTTTCTGTCACACTGCTTCAATATTGCTGAGGGCCAGGCTCTGGGGACACCAGTCCATCACTGATAGTGTTCCATTGTGTGTTTTTCTATCCAGGTAAGCTTTCCTGCATTGGCTGTGTGTTGGGAACGATTGCCATACTGATTAAAATCTAACAGTATTTTTCTGTGTTCATAATTCCGTCAATTTTGACAAGATCCCCAACACCACTGGCCGAAATGCAGACCATAGCAGAGCCTCCACCGTGTTTTACAGATGGCTGTAGACACTCACTGATGGACCTCTCTTCTGACCTCCTCCATACATATTGACGACAATTTGAACCAAAAATAACAATAGATTCATCACTCTATGAGATCTGTTGCCACTGATTTTCAGTCAAGTCCTTGTATAATTTGGCATCCCTCAGTCTTTTCTCCCTTTTTCCCTACCTTAGGACTGGATTCTTGAGGACACAGGTCAAGAAGGTTTCCACATTCACGGCACACCTCCCTTTTCCAGCTGTCTCAGACTTGGAGGTACGAATTCTCATACTTGCCACTTCACGCACTGCAAACTGCTCAAGTGTGCCTCAAGGGCCGCCACCTGATGAAGCCAACAGGACAACGTCATCTGCAAAAAGCACAACCAGGCTCAGGGAGGGGCAGTCATCTGCTGCGACCGGTTGAGGGTGAGGGGGAAAGTTCAAAGAGCTGATCCAGCATTTCGCTACCAGGATGAAAACCACATTGTTCCTCCTGAATCTGAGGTTGAACTAACAGACGAACTCTCCTTTCCAATACCCTGGCATAGACAAGGGTATTGGATAGTGAGCCTGAGGACTGTGATTCCCCCTATAGTTGGAGCACACCCTCCAGTCTTCCTTCTTAAAAATGGTGACCACCACCCCAGTCTCCAGAGGCACTGCCCCAGATCTCCACACAACATTGTAGAGGGGTGACCTAGAGCCCTACAACATCCAGGCCCTTTAAGAACTCAGGGCAAACCCCATCCACCCCAGGGGCCCTGCCACCAGTGAGTTCTTTAACTACCTCAGTGACCTTGCCTCTAGTGATGGGCAAGTCCTCAGACTCTGCATTCTCTACAGAAGACGTGTCAATTAAGGAGGTCCTCAAACTACTCCTTCCACCACCCGACTATATCCTCAGTTGAAGTCAGCAGCACCCCACCCTCACTATACACCATGTGAGCAGGGCACTACGCTTTCTGAGTCCCCTGACAGTTTGCCAGAATCACTTTGAAGCAGACCAAAATTCTTTTTTCCATGACCTCACTGAACTCTTCCTGCACCCAAGTTGTTGCTTCAGCTACTGAACAAGCTGCATTTCAGAGCTGCCAACAAGCAATCAAGAATTTTGTTATGTTGTACCACTGATTGCACTGATTCTCATAAAAACCTAAATTTAAATCAAGCATCATGAGTCTGATTGTCACAGAAATTACATTCAGTAGTATTTAAGTATTACTGACTGACATGATGAAACCCTCATTAACAGTAAAAACTTGTCTATTAACTTAATTTGACCTTACATATGCACAGCAGTCCAATTTTTTTGCACTGACAATTCATCTTCTTAACTGGCAAGCTTAATATTCAGGCCCTTATTGCCAGTGGCATATATAATACGTCACTTACATGTGCAATTAAACGGCAGTGGTTCATAAGAAAAGTAATCAATTCCAAGAAACTTATAGAAATTAACTTCTTTGCATTATCCCCAGCTTATGTGAATGCTGTGGAACAGTTAAAGTAGCAAAGTTGGATTCTCTGGAGGAAAACTCTGTTCAGCAATAAAATGACTAATGCTCCTTCTACTTAAGCATCTGCTATTAGGGTGGTCTAAAGTGGGGAAATTAACCTCTGACTTCCCTCGGGAGTCGTTCTTGTACTCAATGTAAATGCATTTAACCTTTCCTCGCCATGCGGCCACTGCCTGCAGGCCTATGAGAATAGATTGCACTGCTCTTTGAGTCAATGAATGGTTAATGTAAATTTGGATTTGGAAATGTGCTTTAATTTTTAACTTTAAAGCTGTTGTTTTCTCAGTTATATTGCCTAATGACTTACCATGCATTCAGCTGTACTAGTCCACAGGGGCTTTTAAGCTGTGGACACATAAATAGACCTGCTTCCTTCTGTGAACACATGTACTGTTTTAATGCAGCTAATTGTCATCTAGTTATTTCTGTTTTAGAAATTGGAATGTATCTGATGTATATCGATTGCCATGAATCAA
The DNA here is from genome assembly GCF_007364275.1 of Archocentrus centrarchus. NCBI lineage: Eukaryota > Metazoa > Chordata > Actinopteri > Cichliformes > Cichlidae > Archocentrus > Archocentrus centrarchus. Next base: position 25,296,913 of record NC_044367.1, on the reverse strand, counting down.
ACAGTAATAAAAAATCATAAAGTTAAACCATTGTATAGCTGTCACTGCATTGACTCCCATAATTAAAAGAAAAACAAAAAAAAACTTCAATTTAATGGAGTGCAGATGTGGTGTAGATCAGCTACAGCATCTAAAAACATGGCAGAAAAACATTGAACCGTCCATCATTGCATCAAAACACGAAGGCCTCATTAAGACTAGCCCACAGAAGTAAGATAATCATTACTTTGCCTTAGACACATACGTGCTTCAGAAATTATTAATTAATTGCCCACATCAGTGCTTATGTGCTCAAAGAGCAGACACATCTTATCATAGAGGTGTTTGGAGGACACCGAGTCAGGGTTTCATGGTGAAGCTGCTACAAAAGAACAGCAGCTGAAGGAGATCAGTGACGAAAAGAAACCTGGTTATGGCAAGAAACACAAGTAAGGACTTTTTGGTTCCAATTGCTGTGGCAGAGAAGGTCAACAGATGGCATCTGTATAGTTTTTTTTTTTTTTTCCCCGTAAAATAATGTAATGTTTTCCTTTAAATGCCCTTGTAGAAATGGGCCATTGGAATTATCAGTTGCAATAAATGTTGTCTAAGTGATGATTTAGGAAGAGCACTGTTGATATCTTCTTGGGTCTGGTACCATGTCCAATCTCCCTACCCTTGCAGGCCGGAAAGGTCATGTGTTTTGTGGCATCCCTGTGGGGTTATAGGACAGGCTTATAGGACACTGGGGCCTTTGTAAAAAACCAAACCAAAGAGCTGTGTCCATATACAGTAGATGACACAATGTCAAACATATCAATCAAACATATTTTAGAAAGTGTTGAACTCTGAAAAGGTTACCTTGTCTTCAGTTCTGTCTCTGATATTCATGGAAAAGGATAAAGTGGCAAAGGCTTCCACTTTGAAAACCCAGTTTTTACAGATGGTTCCATTGTCTTTATCAGAAGGTGACCTTTGAGGCAGCTTACAGGCCATTGTGAAGCAGTCAGGAGGAAAGTCAGCACCTTCAAATTTGAGGTTATAGTTTTCTGCTGGAAAACAATGAATGGCTCCCTTTGGGTTATAGGGGAGTTGCTGCCCCAGGCAACAGAATTTCATTACTTCAAGGTCTTGTGCTTGAATAATGGAAACCTATAATGTGAGATGGACAGGCAGATTGATGCAATTGGTTCAGCATCAGCAGTAATGCAGGTGTTGTAGTGGATGTTTTGGTAAACTGGGAGTTGAGTCTGAAGGCAGAGATTTAGATTTACTAGTCGATCTACACTTCACCTATAATCATAAGTTCTGGTTAGTGAGTGAAAGCCTGCAGTTGTGGGTACAAGTGGTTGAAATGAGTTTCTTTCATAGTGTAACCCAGTGTTAAAAACACATGCGAGAATGAATGAATATTGATTTAATAGCTTATTCTACAATGAGGTTAAAAAGTTATAAGTTAATATTTAAAACCAAGTTCTTAAATAAGTTTATAAATATATGTAAAAAGTGTTAAAAATCTTTACAAATTGTGCCATACACCTTTAATAGTAGTTTTAGTGATGGCTTGACCAATCAATAGCTGGCATGGTCTGATATCACATCAGCCAATGAGGTTGGTTGTCCCGCCCTCCCGCTGCGCGGTGCAGGGAGTCTGCTCGGATTGCGTCAGACACAGACACAGCTCCATGCTACTGTTGCTTCTGCGGTTAGCCTGAAGAAAAAACTTGGAAAATAGCGAATAAACTTGGAAACTGGTTAGAGAGAGACATCCTAAATAATCGCTTTGCCAATGAGGAGGTTCCGAATGGTAATGTCATGCTTGCCAAACTTTGGAGACTTCTGATGCGACCGGGTTGGAAACTGGAAATCTCCGTGTAGCATCGGTGAGTGATTGCACGTGTGTAGTTAGCATTTTAGCACAGGCAATGCACTGAAAAGTGGCTAACATCCTTAGTCATCACTAAACTCAGTTAAAGATAGGTTGATGCTTTATGGTGTTGTATAACTATTGTTGTGTATGTTGTATTTTTCATAATGTATTTGCCGTATTTTATTATTAGCACCTGTCTAGCATTTTCACTGATGCTAATTCCGTTCATGGTGCTACTGCCTATGTGAAGTGCCTTTTATTAGCACTTGCTAGTATTTTAATGCACTTTGCTACTGTTCTGATTGAGATAAAGCTAATGTGTTTTTACAATCCACCTTCTGATGGGAAATCATTACACTACCATGGATGTATTTCATTAGCTCTTTAAAAGATTTGAATAGTATTTTTATATTACCACATATAAGCTAATATAATTAGTTTTATTGAAGTGTTGGTAATATTTGACAGTGATAACTTGAACTATATTGTTGTACAACAGAAAAAACTTGAAAAGTGACTGAAAAACCCTTTAAATTGTAGCTTTAAGCTAATGGATATTAGTTTACAAGGTTTTAAGCTACTTTATTCTGGCCTTGTTCTAGGTCAGGTTTTTTGTTGGTGCGCTATTTGATCCATAGTGCTACTGTGAAGACTGGATTGCATTTCCAGAACTGGATGGCGAGCCCCAGCCCAAGGATCGGACAAACCGGTAGATAGTGACCCGACTGGTCACTATAACTGAGACATTGCATGAACAATTGATGGACACTGTGACAAAAGACTAAAAAGGAAAAAAGACTACAGACTGGATTATTTATTTCTAATTGTTTATTTTCCTTGTGTTGTTTTTGCTTTGGGTTTAAAAAGGGAAAAGCGCGCAGTTTGTTAATTGTACATATATATATATATGTGTTGGTTTAATGACATTTCATTCAGTAAATTCTATTCTTTCTATAAACTGTGCATCCTCCTCTGTTGTTGCTCACACCTAGGCTCCCCCACGAATCCAGAGTCTTCTGATTAGGCCAACATCCCTTTATGTGTGTGGTATTGGTATTAGTTATTGAAGTAATTTACTCTACCATATTTCACAACTGTCAAGGGTACTTGAAGGTAACCTCTTGTGGGTTACACACGTGTTATACACGTGTTACAAATAAGTGGCGAGCCAGCCAGGAGCCTAGAGTTGTTGTAACAACAGTGGAATAACGATTGAAACAAACTTGTAAACGCATTGCTGCAATGGATTTCATCTCAAAGTTAGGTGTTAAGATACCAAATGCAGTCATTATTAGCGGTGTAACAGGATCAGAAAAGACAATGAGGTTTTTGAGTACTTACGGCAATGTGGTTCGATAAATAGGACGCTAACCGTTGAGGATAGCTCATCTGAGTTTTACCAGAATCAGATTGTGGAATTTACCTCTGGTTTAGCTGTTCAACAGTTAGCACCTGCGTTGCCTTACCTCTACCCATCAGCTGATGATCCGGATGTCAAATATTGTATCCGTGCCTTAACAGATGTTTACACAACAACTGTAGGGGGCAGTGTTACCGACACTTACCTCGCTGAACTAAAGGGTTTAGCCAAACTAAGTGGGAAGGATTTTGAAGAGGTGTTACGGGAGGTGATGTCAAAATTTGAAGAGTCCATGGGGTCTGTTGAGGCAGCCGCAAACCCATGTCCAAATAGTGACACAGAACCCACACTAGGTGCTGGTTTCCCTACATACCACATTGACACCCCCCACTCACCTAAGCTCTTTCAGAGCCCTGATCCAAGTGCCTTGAAACCCAACCAGACGCCTCACATGTTAAGTCAAACTGATCTAATCTCACCTGAGGTGCAGAGAATCGTGGTTGAACATGTTGTCAAAACTACAGAGAAGACACCTAATAATCATTCCACCCTTAGGTTGAGAGCTTTCTCTGGAAAGAATCCTAGACCATACACTGAAGTTGACTATGAGACATGGCGTTCCCATGTTGATTTGATGATGGGAGATTCATCGCTTTCCAACTTGGAAAAAATTCGAAAAATTCTTGAGAGCCTTCTTGCTCCAGCGTCAGATGTTGTTCGGCCTCTTGGGCCGGACGCATCACATGCTGACTATCTTAGGCTGCTTGAGTCAGCGTTTGGCACCGTTGAGGATGGTGAGGAACTGCTAGTGCGATTCATGAGCACCCTGCAGGATCCTGGGGAGAAACCATCTGCTTACTTACATCGCCTGCAGGTGGCGCTGAGTCTTGCAGTGCGCAGGGGTGGTGTAGACCCCAAAGAAACAGACCGACAACTCCTAAAGCAGTTCCAGAGAGGCTGTTGGGATGATAACCTGTTGACTGAACTGCAGTTAGACTTAAAAGATAAAAATCTGCCCACATTTGCAGAACTGTTACTCCTTCTCCGTACTGCAGAGAACAGACAAGAAGTTAAAAACGCAAGAATGAGAAAACACTTTAGTGCTGCAAAACAAAAAGCAGTCTCCCATGAACAAACAGCCACTGAAACAAAAATTAACTCTTCTGAAACAGTTTCAAGTACCCTAAATGATCTAAAGAAACAAGTTGCTGATTTAAAAAGCCAATTAGCAGCAGTTGTGAAACAAAAGAAACTGACAGTACCTAAGAAAATCCAAACAACAAAACCTGACGATGCAAAACCTGAACCCAACTCCCCTTCCCACAGCCGCTCTAGTACAAGGCCCAAGCCCTGGTATTGCTTTCGCTGTGGGGAGGATGGACATATTGTTGCCAACTGTGACTCTGAGCCAAACCCTGCCTTGGTGGGAGCTAAAAGAAGAGAGCTAAAAGTGAAAAGACAAATATGGGACAGTCAGCATAGCGGCTCCCCCTCTTTAAACTGAAGTCTGCCTCTGTTGTGGGACAGAGGCTGACACAGAGTCGAAACGTCCCTTTGAAACCAAACCAAATGTGCCAAAAAAACAACGTGCCACTATAAAGTCGCATACTAAAACTGACAGATTCAAACTGCCTCAAGGCTTAATCGGCAGTAGATGCACAGCCCAAGTGAAGATTAATGGTAATACTGTTAACAGTTTACTAGATTCTGGCTCCCAGGTGACTACGGTCCCTCAGTCATATTATGAACAACATTTGTCCAGTCATGAGATCAAACCACTTTTTGACTTGCTCGAAGTCGAAGGAGCAAATGGCCAGTCAGTACCTTACTTAGGTTACATTGAGATGAACGTCACCTTTCCAAAAGAGTTCCTTGGCATTGAAGCTGATGTGTCAACACTTGCCCTCGTTGTACCAGATATTCGAGCTACTTCCCAGTCCTCAGTGTTAATTGGGACCAACACCTTAGATGTGCTTTATGAGTTGTATAGTGAAGCATGTCCCGGACTGCAGCCCCCCACTTCAAATGGTTATAAGGCAGTGCTAAAGTCCTGGAGTTAAGACACAAACAGACCCAAGACAGTAGCCTTGGCCTAGCAACCCTGTACAACAGAGGCCCTCAGCTGGTCCCAGCAGGCCAGACAGTTGTCCTAGAAGGCTCAGTAACTATGTCAACCAATACCACTGAGAAATCAGTGCTGCTAGAGCACCCATCCTTTTCAACCTTGCCTAGTGGCGTCTTAGTAAAACCAAGTCTCATCAGCTTACCTGAGCGAGCACCTTACCTGATACCAGTTGTTCTCACCAACGAATCTGAACACGACGTGACAATCCCTCAAAAGTGTGTGATTGGAGAGATCCATGCATTCCAGAGAGTCCTCTCTCATGAACATTCAGTGAAGCCTCCCCAGTCTGAGGTCAGTCACAAAAACAACTTGGCCTTTAACTTTGAGTCTTCCCCTATCAGCGCTGAGTGGAGAGAGCGCATATTGCAAAAACTCAATAACATGCCAGACGTTTTCGCACAAAATGATCTCGATTTCGGTCGGACTGATCAAGTCAAGCACACCATTAAACTGATAGACGAAACTCCATTCAAACACAAAGCACGACCCATACACCCCAATGACCTGGAAGCTGTTCGTAAACACTTGCAAGAGCTGCAACAAGCAGGTGTGATTCGAGAATCCACTTCACCATTCTCTTCGCCCATTGTCGTGGTGCGGAAGAAGAACGGCGAAGTCCGCCTCTGTATTGATTACAGAAAGCTCAACCTGCAGACTGTAAAGGACGCTTATGCGCTCCCAAACTTGGAGGAAACATTCTCTACTTTGACTGGATCCAAGTGGTTTTCAGTCCTTGATTTAAAATCTGGCTACTACCAGATCGAAGTAGAGGAAGCTGACAAACCAAAAACTGCATTTGTATGTCCTAGTGGTTTTTGGGAGTTCAATCGAATGCCACAGGGCATTACAAATGCTCCAAGCACCTTCCAGCGCCTTATGGAGCGATGCATGGGTGATATGAATTTGAAAGAAGTGCTGGTGTTTCTTGATGACATTATAGTCTTCTCTAAGACACCAGAGGAGCATGAGACTCGCTTGATGAAAGTTCTTAACCGCCTCAAGGAGTACGGGCTTAAACTCTCCCCCGAGAATTGCAAGTTCTTTCAAACTTCTGTGCGATACCTTGGACACATAGTATCCCAGAAAGGGGTAGAGACCGACCCTGAGAAAGTGAGGGCTCTGAGTACCTGGCCTGTGCCCAAAGACCTTAAGCAACTCCGTTCATTCTTAGGCTTTTCAGGGTACTATAGGCGCTTTATCAAGGACTATTCAAGCCTTGTTAAGCCCCTCACTGACCTAACATCAGGATACCCACCGTTGCGTAAGAGCACGAAAACCAAAGTTAAGCCTAGGGAGTACTATGACCCTAAAAAAACCCTTTGGTGAACGGTGGACTCCTTCTTGTGACCTAGCTTTCAAAGGCATCATTGAGAAGCTCACTTCTGCTCCTATCTTGGCTTTTGCTGACCCTAAGCTGCCGTACTCACTCCACACAGATGCCAGCACTACAGGTCTTGGCGCTGCCCTTTATCAGAAACAGGACGGCCAAACGAGGGTCATTGCTTATGTGAGCAGGGGGTTGTCCAGAAGTGAAGCTCGTTACCCCGCCCACAAATTGGAGTTTTTGGCCCTAAAGTGGGCTGTAACAGAAAAGTTTGCAGATTATCTTTATGGAAACCAGTTCACTGTCATCACTGACAGTAACCCCCTCACTTATGTTCTGACAAAGGCTAAGCTTGATGCAATGAGCTACCGTTGGTTAGCTTCCCTGTCTACTTTTGACTTTAAGCTTCAATATAGAGCAGGCAAACTCAACTCTGATGCAGACGGCCTTTCGAGGCGACCGCATGGTGAGTTGTTAAACGATGCTGTGTCACAAAAAGAGTTTGACAGAATACAGCAGTTCACCCAAACTCATTTGGCACAGCAAGAGACCAGTTTAAGTCCAGAGGTGGTGTCGGCCATCTGTGAGAGACCTTTGTGTTGTAGTTTCTCCGATGAACCTACCCCTCTAGTGCACTCATTAGCTATCTCTGTAACTGCATTACCAGATGACTTTGTCAATGAAGATAACTGTGGTGGTCTTCCAGTTGTACCTCATCTGTCAGCTGGGCAACTTAAAAAAGAGCAAAGAGCTGACCCCTGCTTGCGCGAGGTCATTGTCCAAATGGAGACTGGAGAAAAGGTTCCACCTACAGTCAGAACCAAACTCCCTGATATAAACTTGTTGCTCCGAGAACTTAATCGTCTTGAACTGCACAACCAAGTACTGTACCGAAGACGCCACGATGGCGGCAATGACACTTATCAGCTTGTCTTACCTGAAGGGCTCCGTGAGACAGTTTTCCACAGTCTCCATAATGATATGGGCCATTTAGGTATTGAGCGTATCCTTGATCTTGCCCGAACAAGGTTTTATTGGCCTCGTATGGCAGCTGACATTGAGAACAGGATCAAAACATGCAACCGCTGTGTACGGAGAAAGACCCCTCCAGAAAAAGCTGCAGAGCTTGTGAACATAAAGTCCGCCAGACCACTCGAACTGGTTTGTATGGATTTCTTATCCATTGAACCTGATCAAAGCAACACCAAGGATGTGCTTGTGCTAACAGATCATTTTACCAAGTACGCAATAGCCATTCCTACTCCCAACCAAAAAGCCCAGACCGTGGCAAAATGTCTTTGGGATCACTTCATAGTTCATTATGGCATCCCTGAACGTTTACATAGTGACCAAGGGCCAGATTTTGAGTCACACATAATAAGGGAACTTTGTAAGATCATGGGCATTCACAAGATTCGAACAACCCCTTATCACCCCAGGGGAAATCCTGTAGAACGCTTTAACCGCACATTGTTAAGTATGCTTGGGACTTTGGAACAGAAAGACAAAACGCAGTGGCGCAACTTTGTAAAGCCATTGGTCCATGCGTACAATTGTACGAAGAATGACACAACCGGATTTGCACCTTATGAATTGATGTTTGGTCGCCAACCAAGGTTACCCGTTGACCTCGCGTTCAACCTACCTTTCCGGACCAAAAGTTTTAAGTCCCACTCGCAATATGTGGAGAAGCTGAAAACAACCCTTCAAGAAAGCTACAAACTAGCAACGGAGAATGCTAACAAAATGGCAGACAGGAATAAAGCCAGATTTGACATGCGTGTAAAACCTTCCAAACTAGAACCAGGGGACCGAGTTTTGGTGCGAGCTGTTCGCCTTAGGGGCAAGCATAAACTAGCCGATAGGTGGGAGACAGACATTTATGTTGTGGTCAAACAAGCTGGTGATCTACCAGTCTACACCATCAAGCCTGAAACCAGAAATGGGCCAGTGCGCACAGTCCATCGTGACCTTCTCTTACCTTGCGGGTTCCTTGCTCCCACAGAAGAGAATTCCACTCCACCAAATCGCGTCTGCAAACCTAAAACACGACAGTCCCCTGAGCAAACTGAAGAATGTGATCTTTCTGAACCTGAAAATGAGGATGTCTACTGGCTTAGAGAACAACCTGTCCCAGAGCCAATCAAATTTATGCAAGTCTATGAGTTCCCACGGCAGATATACCCTGACAACTTACCTGAAAGCGACAATGTACCTGGATGTGAAAACTTACCTGAAAATGACAATGTACCTGGATGTGACAACTTACCTGAATGTGACGATGTACCTGGATGTGAAAACTCACCTGGAAGTGACAATACGCCTGGATGTGAAAGTGTATCAGAATGCAAGAATCTACCTGATTGTGATGACACTCCTGGCAGTGACCCAGTAGTCCCTACTGAAGAGGAGCTTGAAACAGTAGCAGATACAGAACCTGTAGTCCAGGACAATGATCGTGAGAGTGAAACTAATGTACCCAGTGAAAAGGGATGTAACAAACAGGTATCAGAGGATACTCCAATGCACCCAAGTCATGACACCACAAATCCTGTGAGACGCTCAGAAAGACCGTCAAATCAACCAAACAGGCTCCAGTATAACCAGTTAGGAAACCCACTCTTAACTATTGCTCAGTCCCTATTTCATGGTTTAAGCCTTGCTTTTACCAGTGCCTTGACAGAGACTGACCTTGAAGCTACTTGGAAGGAATCTAGTTTTCCTGTTATTTCAATGCAACCCACCCCATGCAAAGAGACTTGCATGTTCCAAGGGGGGAATGTGTAACCCAGTGTTAAAAACACATGCAAGAATGAATGAATATTGATTTAATAGCTTATTCTACAATGAGGTTAAAAAGTTATAAGTTAATATTTAAAACCAAGTTCTTAAATAAGTTTATAAATATATGTAAAAAGTGTTAAAAATCTTTACAAATTGTGCCATACACCTTTAATAGTAGTTTTAGTGATGGCTTGACCAATCAATAGCTGGCATGGTCTGATATCACATCAGCCAATGAGGTTGGTTGTCCCGCCCTCCCGCTGCGCGGTGCAGGGAGTCTGCTCGGATTGCGTCAGACACAGACACAGCTCCATGCTACTGTTGCTTCTGCGGTTAGCCTGAAGAAAAAACTTGGAAAATAGCGAATAAACTTGGAAACTGGTTAGAGAGAGACATCCTAAATAATCGCTTTGCCAATGAGGAGGTTCCGATTGGTAATGTCATGCTTGCCAAACTTTGGAGACTTCTGATGCGACCGGGTTGGAAACTGGAAATCTCCGTGTAGCATCGGTGAGTGATTGCACGTGTGTAGTTAGCATTTTAGCACAGGCAATGCACTGAAAAGTGGCTAACATCCTTAGTCATCACTAAACTCAGTTAAAGATAGGTTGATGCTTTATGGTGTTGTATAACTATTGTTGTGTATGTTGTATTTTTCATAATGTATTTGCCGTATTTTATTATTAGCACCTGTCTAGCATTTTCACTGATGCTAATTCCGTTCATGGTGCTACTGCCTATGTGAAGTGCCTTTTATTAGCACTTGCTAGTATTTTAATGCACTTTGCTACTGTTCTGATTGAGATAAAGCTAATGTGTTTTTACAATCCACCTTCTGATGGGAAATCATTACACTACCATGGATGTATTTCATTAGCTCTTTAAAAGATTTGAATAGTATTTTTATATTACCACATATAAGCTAATATAATTAGTTTTATTGAAGTGTTGGTAATATTTGACAGTGATAACTTGAACTATATGGTTGTACAACAGAAAAAACTTGAAAAGTGACTGAAAAACCCTTTAAATTGTAGCTTTAAGCTAATGGATATTAGTTTACAAGGTTTTAAGCTACTTTATTCTGGCCTTGTTCTAGGTCAGGTTTTTTGTTGGTGCGCTATTTGATCCATAGTGCTACTGTGAAGACTGGATTGCATTTCCAGAACTGGATGGCGAGCCCCAGCCCAAGGATCGGACAAACCGGTAGATAGTGACCCGACTGGTCACTATAACTGAGACATTGCATGAACAATTGATGGACACTGTGACAAAAGACTAAAAAGGAAAAAAGACTACAGACTGGATTATTTATTTCTAATTGTTTATTTTCCTTGTGTTGTTTTTGCTTTGGGTTTAAAAAGGGAAAAGCGCGCAGTTTGTTAATTGTACATATATATATATATATATGTGTTGGTTTAATGACATTTCATTCAGTAAATTCTATTCTTTCTATAAACTGTGCATCCTCCTCTGTTGTTGCTCACACCTAGGCTCCCCCACGAATCCAGAGTCTTCTGATTAGGCCAACATCCCTTTATGTGTGTGGTATTGGTATTAGTTATTGAAGTAATTTACTCTACCATATTTCACAACTGTCAAGGGTACTTGAAGGTAACCTCTTGTGGGTTACACACGTGTTATACACGTGTTACAACAGGGTGGCTGAGCTCAGCCTTACAGGTAGGGTGAACAGACATCCAGAGTGAGCTTGGAGTACAGACATTGTTCCTCCATGTCAGAAAATTCTAGCTGAGGTGATTCAGGCCTATAATTAGGACGCCTTCTGTGTGCCATCCTTTGAAGATGGGGGCAGACCCAGAACACACTGGAGAGACTATCCTGCTAAACCTGCCATCACTGCAACCTCCCTAAACTCCAGACAAGTGGAACAAAATGGAGTAAAGGATATGAATGCTGTAATGCAATGCAACTGATAATTGCTGCATTTTTCTAAAATAACTACACGTAATGCTTTGAGCATTAATGAAAAAATTCCCAGGACATCATTAATATGTGAAGTTATTTTGGCCACACTACACTGAAGAAAGTTATTGAACATTTTCCCAAGAAAAAAAAAAACCCTATGGTATGCAAAAACTTTTTTAATAGTAAGTGTTGTTATATAACCAACAGGATGCCCCTGATGTGTGAAGAGCAAACTTACCGAATATCTTTTTTTCAGTGTTGTACTTTGTAGATGGCTCCTGTGCGCTTGTCTCACAGCCGGCTGCAATTAGAAACTAATGTCCTGCTCGGGGGACATGATGTTTTCATTAAAATTAGGTTGTAGCTCATTTACCTTACAATGGTTGGAAAGAGGCTTTGTTTGTGTATCAACAATATTTTGCTTGAAAGTTTCTGGTTATAAAAAGTTATATTTTGTGAAAACCTTGTTCAATGAAGTGTGTGTTGAGGTGTTGAAGTGCAGCTCATGCTTCAGGGGCAAAGGTCTGGTCTGTCCTGCTTTTGGAACAAATAAACCAAAACATTGAATTAATTAATTTGAATTAATCAAAATGTGGGTATTATCTGTATTTTGTGCACTAAATACAGCACAGTGTAGCCTATACATTTTTTTTTCCCCTTGCTCTCATATGGTTATTTCCATCCTCTGGAAATGCAAATGTTAATGCAAATGTTAATGTGTCAGGTATGTATCAGGTCCTATCAAATACACATTTAAGTGGCATTACGTAACACTGACTCGTGCTTTTTCAGCTACAAGACTGACATGTTAAATTATGATGGTGCACATCAGACGGGTTTTCATGTGAATTTTCGACATGCCATTAAGCCAGAAGTTTTTCCTTCTTTGGGGAATTCTTTTGCTTTGTTGGCTGCAACTGCATCTACTGGTTATGAATTTTGCATTTAATAGCTAAACCATGTCTCTAAAAATTTCAGAACTCAAAAATTTATTATGAATATTTCTCTTTTTTTTATTATAGCACTGTATTTTTAAGCCTGGAGAAAAAAAAAACATTGATTTATAATCAAATAAAGCCTTTCGTCAAGTCACAGCTAAGAAACATGTTTTTGTTATTTTAAATTAATTCAGCATTGTCACTGAAAAACAACTGTTTTCAGACTTTTTTTGGGGGGGGGTTGTGCTCACACACGCTGCAGGCCTATAATATCTTTGCACTGCAGGGACTCCAGGAGGATTTAGCCGCATAAGAAATTCAACGCTTTCAACATAAAATGAAACTTTCCTTGTCAAAACCATTCCCAGATTGAGTGGCCCAGTTTAATTTTCTCACCATCCAGCTTTAGATCCTATAGCACAGACTGTGCAGTGAGAGAATAATCTTAAGTATCAATGTATAATTAACTTGAAAGGTCAAAGGATTCATCTGGTTTTCAATTAGACTGTTATCTCCTAAGGAAGGATCTAGTATTTGCCTTCTTTCTATAGGACGGGAGTCACAGAGGTCAGCGAAATTAATGTCTCCCATGTCTAAGCCAATCTTGTGAGAGTTTTTATCCTCACTTATTCATTAGCTTGGATATGACATCTTCCTTAAGATAAAGTTTCTCCAGTATTACTTTTTCTCCTGAAAATCCCTCCTCCTACTCCGTATTTAGACAATTTATTGCGTATGAACACGAGACATTTGACGCACTGTGTACTTTACAGCTGTAACAGACGTATTATCTGATAAGTGAAATGGCTTAAGAAAAAGGACAAACGAGCAAATGGGTTTTGCTACGTGCCATGACAGCAAAGGCTTGTAATGCTTCCACCTTGTGAGTCTATGTGTAGTCTGTGTGTGTACTTGTTCGGTTATCTATAATCCAATTTGACCTGTAGAGCATCAGAGTGATGTTTTGTAAGAGTGAGGATCTTTTGGCCATTTCCTCTTTTTTTTTTTTTTTAAGCCCCTTTGAGGGCTTGTTTGAGGGTTAAACATTAAAACTTTAGGATTACGGTGCAAATCAGACCAGGACAGCTGTGGACACAATGGATCTGTGGTTATTCTTAATATACTCTTCAGTCCAGTTGGAGTCCACTTGGAAATCGCATGCATGCATTGTTGTTACCCTTGTAGTGTTGTGTCTGCACCAACAAGTAAACACAGTCACATCATAAGAAAGCAGACAGATCAGGTTTAAAACACTTTTTACATCTGTAGGCAGATTTTGTCCATACAGCATCTATGAATGGGTTACAGGGAAGTAAGTAATTACTGTTTGTGCACTTTTCTGCCCCTTTTCTATTGTAATTACTTTTTTAACAATGAGATCTCTTTAACAAAGAGATCTACATCTGTTGAGTTAGGAGATAAATAAATGCATTTCAAGTCAGTGTTGTGCAGTTTATCCCAGCTGTCTTTAGCTACAGTGATAAAAGTCTCATTGAAAAACTATACATTTGCTTAGTTTTTCCTTTTTGGGGAGCAAAGTGAATGCTTAATTTATCTGAGCTAGCCTGGAAAGCTGTTAGTCAAATCCCTTGGTCCATTTAACAAACAAATATGATTACGGCACTAAACTTGGTTCCCAGAGTCCACATCTGATTAATTATTTCACTATAAGCAGGTTTACTGCAGTTCTCTTGGCAGTTTACTGTCCCCAAAAAATAAAAGCTAAGTACTGGAAATAGAAATTGGCATCTAGAGTGTTTCTGTCTGTCCAGCTTTCATAATTAACTGTCGAGCTATTGGCTAGTTGGATTGGTATATCGATTCTGATTGGCCTGTATACCCGTGGGTGTGTTCTAATAGCTCTTTCTCTCTCTTTGTCATCCAATTGGCCTTGCTCGCCTCACCGCCACAGGCTGATTGGCCGTTTTGAGCTGTCTGTGTTAAAGTTAAAGTTAAAGTTAGTCTTTGTAGTCACTGGCAACTGCATGTGAGTGTTTGTGTAATATTGCAAACTGAGACCAGGCCCAACAAACAGTCATATTAACAGACCTCATCTCTTGTGTAGCGCTGCACAGCCACACAAATCATGAGTACACAAAAGCATCCTTCTGCTTTACTCCAGGCTAATGGCAGAATGTGGCAGATGAGACTAAGGTACACAGACTGGCTCCCACAGCCTGAGACACAAACCCTCATCTGCCCTCAGGACACAGGAGATGAAAAATGTGTAGGGTTTTATGCAGGTCTACAGCTATGACGCACAAACACAGTTGGGCATCAGTGGCTTCAGAGGACATTACACTGATTTACAATAATTTCATGGAGGACTCGTCTAACCACAACCATAATAATACTGACCTGAGTCTAAATCAAACCTGAACCACAACTTGAACTGTTGTCTTGGTTTCCTGCCTCCAACACATTCACACATCTCTTGGTTTTATGTCCCGTCTTTGTCTTTTTTCCCTCCTTTCTGATTGTCTGCACCTCTTCTTCATGTCCCTGTCAGCACCTTATGTGTATTTATAGTCATATTTTATAGTGTATTTATAGTCATGTTTGTGTGTTAAGTACTGTTATTAATGCAGTGTGTGTGTGTAGTGCTCAGAGTTGTCAGCAGACAAGAATGGCATTATTAAAATGCAGTCTATTTAAAAGTCTATTTATTAATACTGTTATATTAAGGTGACCCAAGCAATTAATTATCTTTATAATAAGTCAGAACAGCCCACTGAAAAAAGTTACCCATCCCTGTTCTAGCACATATTTTAAGTGACTGAAAAAATATGGGTTTTGTAAACATGTCATTCCTACTATCTTCCTTTTTACTGATTGTAGCAGATGCACATTTGTTCTATAAGTTACATTAAAGTGACACACTTAACACATAGTGTCTATTAACCCTAACCTTCAGTTCCTCGGCTCCTTATTATTTCAATGGGTCAGTGATATCTGTTATCACTTACAGTGCTCTGGGGGATTCATGCTGTTGTCTATAATTTTAATGTAACATTATCTTCCATGTGCCTTTTATATTCTTTAATTTTTTTTTTTTTTGGGGGGGGGGGGGGGGGGGGGGGGGGGGGGGGGGTACTTTCTTATCTAACACAGCTGTTCCTTTAAAGGAACTGCTGTGTTAGATAAGAAAACCCTATAAGTTTACAGGGTTTTCTTTTTTCATTTTTTTGATCGTACGGTCCATAACTTGACTTTGTTTCCGTCTCATTGCTTCCAAACCAGTTCTACACCATCTATCCTGTTTGTAACAATGTTTAGATATGAAACAAAAGTCAAGATGCTGGAGTCAACAGGTGACACAAAAAAATAATAATAATAAAAGCTCTTGTAGTACTTAAAAAAAGGTGGAAAAGGGAACACGCTGTAGGAAATTCCAATAAAAATCGAACCAGACAAAAAAAAAAACTCAGTGAAATAACTCAGAGGAGTGAGGACACAAATCAAGAACAAGGCAAAAACCCCGGCTGGAGAACAGAGGCCTGTACTACAAAACAAGATTTGGGGTTCTGTGAGGTAACTTAATTCAGGTTTCAGTGTCACTTATTACAGAGACATGTCACCATAGTAACTTATACTTATTACTTATAACTTACTATGCTATACACCTAACCGAAAGAGCAGGTTATGTTCAATATAAGAAATCAGTACACACAAAATCACAACCCACTGACTAATCAGTGGGCAAGTATCCTGGAAAATGCCAGAAGGTTAACCTCAGTGTGTATGTAATGAAGATGGCAAGCCCCACACACCAAACAATTTAACAATTCAAAGCATACATTAGTGCTTAATTTGACAGACAGCAGATTATTTATATTAGTTTGTCAGGAGAGTATATAGTACACACAGAAACACACACACACACATTCATAGGAACATACACCAGCAGTACGAAATAACATTCTTAAATATGAAAATACACCACACTGCCTATTACTGCTCTTTACATTGTCTGTAAACACACATGTAAAGATATAATGTCAAGTTGGAATAATCTGTTACCTAAATAGGTGGTAATAAAATAACTATAATAATGCTAAAGGCAAAAGGAAAGTAACTCTAAAAAATAACTGAAGTATACAAAATGAGAAGAAGTTTATTCTTCAGGAAGGTAACATGATGACCTCGCCCGCTGCCTCCTCTGTGGTCTGTACAGGATTCTTCTACTTTTGTATTCCTCAGACATACCTTTCACTACCATAAGCAAAAATCTCTTCTGTGGGGTTCTGGGGAAATTATGCTGCCCCAGATAACAATGCCTGTCTTGCTTCTTTTGTCTTCTTGAACTATATCGTCCCAGAGACCACAGAGGAAAGTCAGCAGATGCGCTGTATTACAGAGGTTAATGGTGGCGTAGAGGAATTCATGGTGCCAGATTATTTTATCATTCCTTCTGTGCTGGTCAGGGACTTGACCATAGCCCCCTCATTTGGTGAGGTTAAGCCCTGCCTCCAAACAGGAAATGCCATGTTATTCCTGTCATAGAGGCTTAACTGGAGCTTTTTATCATCCATATTTCCATGGTTTCCAGGAGGCCCCATAGCAGCAATAGAGGAACTTCCTGTGTGTCATAGATCAGGACTTAGCCAAATATATGTCCATCAGTGAAGATGGTCTGGCTTCAGGCTGGGCCTGGTTTAAATACTACATCTGTCTATATATAAATAGATATAACATAAATAATATTGTCTAAAAAGATGAATCAATTTATTAAAGGTGCATCTCGTGCATAGCACGCAATCATTTTACGGGACTTGAGGGAGCTTTAAAAATTGACCCAGATAATGGCACCTGACAAGGTCCCATGGGTTATCTTGGATGTATGTGTGTGTGTGTGTGCCCTGTTCATAAACATTAACAGTGAAATGTTTGATTATTTATTCAGTATTGTAAATTAGTTAGACTGTTTTTCCTGTGTGGTTTACATGTTTCTTGGAATTAAGATGCTAATCAGGGAGAGTGAAGTCAGGTTTACATGATTAAGTGGTGATCAGTGAGGGATCGTGGCACATGGGCAGTAGAAGAGAATGAGAGAGGAACCTCTGACATTCTTTTAATAGCTGCACTGAGGCAGACAGGGTCAGGCTTCAGAGGGTAGTCAAGACAGCACAAAGAATCGTTGGCTGCCCTCTCCCCTCCCTGATGGACATCTACACCTCCCGCTGCATCAGCAGAGCCAGGAACATCATCAAGGACAGCTCACACCCTGGCTTTGACCTGTTTGACCTGCTGCCCTCTGGCAGGTGCTACAGGTGCATCAAAGCCAGAACAAACAGACTCAAGAACAGTTTCTTCGCCAGAGCAATCACCACCCTGAACTCACACACTCACCCACTGTAACTGTGCAATATTATATTATTCATACTGAACAATATCTGACATTCCTATATTGTGTAATATCCAGTATTCATTCACTAGTGCAATATTCATTCACCAAGTGCAATATTCATCATCTTCATTATTATATGTATACACATATTTACTTTTCTTACAATGTACAGATGCACCAATGTATGTATATATTTTTATACATGCTATTTTTTGTATATTTTACACATTGTTTATTTCTGTATATCTCTTGATTATATTGATCATACTAGATTATAATATTTTCATAATATTTTTATTTAGAGAGTTTGATTTTCTGTTACATGGCACTGAACAGGAGTGGTCCTCCAATCTCATTGTACATCCTGTATAATGACAATAAAGGCATTCTATTCTATTCTATTCTATTCTAATAAATGGATATGCACTCACGAGCCACTTTGTTAGGTACATCTGTTCAACTGCTTGTTAACACAAATATCTAATCAGCCAATCACATAGAAGCATTTTTGCATGTAAACATGTTTGAGGTAGCCTGTTGAAGTTTGAACTGAGCCTCTGAATGGGGAAGAAAGGTGATTTAAGTAACTTTGAATGTGGAATGGTTGTAGGTGGCAGCTGAGTCTCAATAACTGCTGGGATATTTTCATGGCACACTTTGGGCCCCTTAGTACTAACTGAGCATCATTTAAACCCCACAGCCTACATGAGTATTATTGCTGACCATGTCCATCCCTTTATGACCACACTGTACCCATCTTCTGATGGATGTTTCCAGCAGGAAAAGGCACCATCTAACAAAGCTCAAACCATCTCATATTGGTATTCCACAGGCTCCGGATCTCAATCCAGTACAGCACCTTTGGGGGATGGTGAGATGGAAAGTCACATCATTAAATCTGCAGCAACTGTGCAATGCTATTGTGTCATGGACCAAAATTTCTGAGGAATGTTTCCAGCACTTTGACTTTATGCTACAAAGAATCAAAGCACCTCTGAAGGCAAAAGGAGCTCCAAGCCAGTACTAGCAAGGTGTACCTAACAAAGTGTACAGTGAATGTACAGTATATGATGCATGTGTGCATATTTCAAGTGCATCTCAGCACTTGTAGCTCAGTGTAAGCCTGTGTTTTGACTGAGTTCTCTTGTCTTTAGTTTTGTTCAATCCCTTTGGTGTGTTTTTCCCATATGCTTCACTAAGACTTTGTTTGTAAATGATACTTTTTGGCGCCTGTTCTTTTGCCTAAAGACTTTTTTTTTTTTTAACGCATAAACTTATTCCAGTTTGCTGGTTACCTTTTGTATGACGTCACGAATTTCATATACAAGTCATGGTCAGTGGGTGTGACTTCATTGTATGCAGTAACATTTCTGAAATTGTATTTTGTATTGTCAGGTTTGTAGAATGTAGAACCCAAATGCAGGACCCAAAGTAGGCAGAAAAAATACTTCTGTTGAATGTTGCAGTCCAAGTAGCAGAGTCCAAAATGAGTACAAAGCTTAAATCCAAAAGCTCAGGGAAACAATCTAAAGATGTGGGCATTTCTTCATCACTGAGGTTAAACTTAATGTGTATCATTTGTAGTCAAAACGTGGCTGACATTACTGAAAATGTATTGGCGCCACACAGTTTTCCAGACCAGAGAATTATATATTCCATTTATTTAGACTTGTAACATTTTTGTGTGTGTGGCACTTACAGTGAATAGTAGGAGTACATTTTCTAAAATGGAACAAGCACAAGGACATGGTCAAATAAGACATAAAATACATAAGAGCACAGATCTGACAGCAAAAAGCTGTTCTCTGTTATTTGAACCCAACCGTGGCTTTTTTTTTTTTAATTCCTCCTGATATTGAGTCAGCTGTGCAAATAATTTCTCTTATTAGCACTTGTGCTTTGAGAATCGTGTGTTAATTGAGTTCAGGTAGGGTTGCTGTGAGTTAATTACAATGAATGCCAGTGTTTTCTAAATGAGCATCTGTTGCAACTCGCAAACTGAGCATTTCACAAAGGTTTGATTAAAAATGCAGCATGTGTGAAAACAGGTTAAAAAGTGTTTTTAGCCGAGGGAATTGAGACTGGCTTGGCTGGCTGGGAAGTCAGTTTAAAGTTGAAACTGAAACAAAGACAGAGTAAGAGAAGAAAAAGATGAGTATTCACATGCTGCTACTGCTGCAAACTAATGATATGATCAGTGTGTGGTATTGCCTGACTGTGTGTGTGTGTGTGTGTGTGTGTGTGTGTGTGTGTGTGTGTGTGTGTGTGTGTGTGTGTGTGTGTGTGTGTGTGTGTGTGTGTGTGTGTGTGTGTGTGTTCCATGAGAAGGAGATGGAGATAGATACTGATAGAGCGACAGCATGTGTGCATGAGCTTTCAGAGCTCAAAATGTCAACAGCATGGCATGAGGGCAGAGACACCCAAAGCTGTTTCTCTAATGCCAGCGAGATAATGCCAAGCCACAGGCTGTGTGTGCATGTGAAAGAGGTAAAACAGCTGTTTGAAAGGTCAGAATTTCTACAGAGAGACGGGCTACAAAGACGACAGAAGATGAACAGATGATGGAAGGAGTGAGGGAGTTAAAAAAGGAAGGGCCGAGGCATTGTTGGATCAGTCTGTGCATGAAAGGGGAAGCGAAACAAAAAATATGATTAAATGATGAGCAAGCTTTTCTGTTGTGGGTATCTTAAGCCTTCTTTCCTTTAACATTTAATACAAAACAGCTTCTTAAAGTCTGCTTTATTGTTGTTCTTGTAAAGAGCTCTCCGTGTTTGCCTAAAATTGGTGTGGGCTGTCAAACATTCATTGCTGCTCGTCTTTTGATTTTTTTTTAAATATATAATTTCTATCTGTTAACATACCAAATCTCACCGATTCTACTGTTTCTTGGTTTGTATCTATGTGTATAGAATTTAGTCTTTGACTCCGGGTTTTGAGTTTTTGGCATGTTTAGGTTTTCTTTAGTTTTGTACTTTTGATTATGGTTCTGTATTCTGGGTGGTTGGTATTTAGCGTTCTGTTATTTCTTAGTGTCGACACGTCTTGTTCATTATTCGTGATGGAAGTTCCTTTTGGTACTTCACGCCTTTCGTTCTGTGCTCTTGTTTTGAGGTTCTTTAAGTTCATCCTGTGTTTGTTGGTTTCTAGATGGGGTTTATGTTCTCGCACCGTAGCTTTTTGTTTTTGGTGATATGATTACTTTCCTTGTGCTTATGAATTTTTTTGTATTTGTGCCTTTAGTTTCTCAGTTAGTTACGATAGGTTTGTTTCTGCATCTTGTCTCCGAGTCCTACATTTTTCCTACCTGCCACACACAGCCAACCTTGACAGGGTCTTTATGGGAGTTACTACTTGATCTTAGTGTCAGAGTTCTCTCTTTAACTCTTAGTAATATAGGAAGGATTTTTTCCATAATGTTTAAGCATTATGTCTTCTCCAACTCATCTATTTAAATAAGCAGAACATGCAGACTTACTCTAACTGGATCTTAGTCTTAAAATACTGTAGTTTACTGTAGGTCTCCACACTATTTGGATCTCACTGTTAGCATGGATTTGATTCTGACAGTCTAAAGTGCTCTAATTAAATACCTTCCAAAACCAAATATACTTATATCCGCCATTAAAGCAGAACTTATCTCCGGGTACGGCATGTCGATTTGCAGCTGTCTGGGTTTTTTACTAAAACTCTTGATTACTGTGTGGCTGCCAACGCTCCACACCACCTCAGGTGTCGTCTGGCCTTTCACAATCCCACAGAGGGCAGAGCGCCACTTTGGACGAAACTGCATGACGGGCAGCCAAAACCAAAAGCTCCCAAATGTGTGACTCCCACGAAAACTTGGAGTGCATCAGCATTGCTGTTTGCCTACCATGCATGGGATATTAGGGTGGTTAAATGTGTGCCCTGATGCTGCTGGCTCTGATTATGGGAGCTGTTTAAAAATAAAATAAAGGGTAGGGAGTAAAAGTGGGGAACTGGGCAGTTTCTGCAGTAGGTGTGAACCTGTGTCAAATGAGGCAGTGAGAAGGTGATCATCTACCAAGGGTAAATTAAGGGGAGGCACCGAAATCTGTCCATGACCTTTTCAGCTGAAGTAAACTCCTAACAAATGCCACCCTGAGTTCAACATACTAGTGTGTTTGTTTACGTGCTTGTGTGTTCTCCTGTCCACACACAGCCAAACTTTAATCCCTAATGTCCACGGCATTGCATCATTAACAGCAGGTGCTCTTAATTATGTTTTCATGATTACCAGCCCATTTGTAAACAACTGTCTTGCTCTAATGTATTAGAAAAATGACCTCATAAACAATTAATGAGAGTAATGAGATTACATAAGCAGCTCCACTGAGGTCTCTGTGCTATAATCAGTGCAATTGCACATAGAAAGAGTCCCTATTTGGCAAACAGATGCTTGTAAATAGTCCAATCAGTGTAGCTTTTTCACCTTGACACACACACACACACACACCCACACAGTCTTTCTTCAAGTGTCATGGCATATGGATGCTGGACTTCCACATCGGGAGTCTAAAGAATGGTAGGAGCAGGAATGGTTGGTTGGAACACCTGAACACTGTAGCTACAGGTCCTAACACTTTCTAAGTTTAAATGGTGTAATATTCTTACTCAGCACCCATCCTCTGTCAGGCTTTATTTTACAGGAATAACTGACCCCTTAGATTAAAATTATTCTGGAATACAACTTTAATGAATCTGACATTGTGTCTCTTTATCTGTAAGACATGAGATTATCATGAGAATCAGAGATAATATCAAAAATCATGACAATATTGCAACACTGGCAAACAGTCCTGCAAGTGAATGCATTGTAACATGTAACTACCACACATGCCGTGTTCATCGTGATGCCTAATATTATATTTTTTTAATGAAAAACAGCAAGAAAAATTATAAATATTTTTCTGAATGCCATTAATCTGCTGTGGATGTAGTGTTGCATGTTTAATGTTGTTATATCCGCCTCTTCTGTGGAACCAGCTTCCAGCTTGGATTCAGGAGACAGACACCCTCTCTATTTTTAAGATTAGGCTTAAAACTTTCCTTTATGATAAAGCTTATAGTTAGGGCTGGATCAGGTGACCCTGAACCATCCCTTAGTTATGCTGCTATAGGCCTAGTCTGCTGGGGGGTTCACATAATGCACTGTTTCTCATTCACCTTATTTACTTTGTTTATACTCCACTCTGCATTTAATCATTAATTGATATTAATCTCTGGCTCTCTTCCACAGCATGTCTTTCTCTCCCCTCAGCCCAACCGGTCGCGGCAGATGACTGCCCCTCCCTGAGCCTGGTTCTGCTGGAGGTTTCTTCCTGTTAAAAGGGAGTTTTTCCTTTCCACTGTCGCCAAGTGCTTGCTCATAGGGGGTCGTTTTGACTGTTGGGTTTTCTCTGTATTATTGTAGGGTCTTTACCCGCAATCAAAGCGCCTTGAGGCGACAGTTTGTTGTGATTTGGCGCTATATAAATAAAATTGAATTGAATTGAATTGAATTGAATTTAAAAAACAGCTTACATGTAGCTTTCATATAATTTTAAAGATATGTAGTCTGAATAGAATATACTA
Organism: Archocentrus centrarchus; assembly: GCF_007364275.1. Classification (NCBI taxonomy): domain Eukaryota; kingdom Metazoa; phylum Chordata; class Actinopteri; order Cichliformes; family Cichlidae; genus Archocentrus; species Archocentrus centrarchus. The sequence continues at coordinate 25,273,665 of NC_044367.1, read as the reverse complement.
GCACCTGTAGAGCACATAAATGAGTAATAATGATATAATTCAGAGCACTTCAAGACTGGCCCGTTATCACCAAACATATCTGATCCTAAAGTAGTTGGGCCTAAAAGACAACACTATCCCCACTCAACTGGCTGAGAACTGGAGTAACCTGAAACAAAAAGCAAATTCACTGTATGTCACTTTTTTGATTTTGTTGTAAGTTTAATCTTATATTTCGATAAGCTGTCTCTTATGTTCTACTGCAGGGACCTTAGAGAGCAGAAAAGCCACAGCGGCTACCCAGTCCTGTTTAAACACAATGTATGAGAACGCTGCTAATGGACTCATGCAGTGGAGAAAAACAGGCACCACTGGATGCTATGGCCTCTGAAGGCTGTGGTTCAACAGCCTCTACATTTACGTAGCAACCTGCTGACCAGCAAGTTAAGAGGAGGAGGAGCAAAAGGCAACAACAGAGGTGGAGATAAATGTGAGACAGAGCAATGGTGAGCCTTCACTTCAGCCTCCACCCACCCCTCAAATATTTTATATATATATATATATATATATATATATTTTTTTTTTTTTTTTTTAACTCCAGGCATTTAAATTCTTCCCTCTTCCACCTTCGTGACCTTTGCTCCATGCATGTTCACCTTTCCACCTGTCTTCCTCTCATTCACACACATGTATTCTGTCTTGCTTCTACTGACTTTCATTGCTCTTCTCTCCAGAGAATACCTCCACCTCTCCAGACTCTCTTCCACCTGCTCCCCACTCTCACTAACGACGGCAATGTCATCTGCAAATATCATAGATACTCCTGCATGACCTCATCTGTCAGCTTGTCCATCACCATCGCAAACCTGAAGGGGCTCAGAGCAGATCACTGATGTAATCCATTCCCACCTTGAACCCACCTGTCACACCTCACCACTGTCTCACTGTCCTCACACATGTCCTGCACCACCCTCACATATTTCTCTGCCATTGGTGATTTCCTCATGCAACCACAGTTCCTCTCTTTGCATCCTATCATGTTCTTTCTCTAGATCCACAAAGACACAGTGATGCTCCTTCTGACCTTCTCTATACTTCTCCATCAACACTCTCAAGCAGCAAACATCACATCTGTAGTGCTTTATCTGGGCATGAAGCCATACTGCTGCTTGCTGGTCATTACCGCTCTTCTTAACCTAACTTCAGCATCTCTTTTCCATATCTTCATAGTAATGGCTCATAAACTTTATCCCTACTTCAGCTCGGCACATCACTCTTGTTCTTGAAAATTGGTATCAATTGTTAAACAATCTGGTTAAAAGTCCATTGTCCTCATTCTTAGACATCTCCATACCCCAACAGGTATGTCCTCTGGGCCAACTGCCTTTCAGGGTTAAAGCTATTAATTTTAATACATTATCAAGAAAACATCAGAAGTATTGCAGTGGGATTAAAAACAGAAAGGCTGAGGATACATAAAAACTCTGAAGGTACACAAGTGTGACAAGTGAGTGATGTTGAGAACCAGCAGAATAAACTCAAAATGTCAAGTTGTCCCTTTGGGGGAATGCTGTTTTATGATCATTTGAACGTCTCATTAATCATGTAGCATATGGCTATCAGCACCTTTTGTTTTCAGTGCCGTATGTTAACCAGTGCAAACAATCCTGTGTAGAAACTTTTTATTTCCGCACATGAAAAATGGCCAGAGACAAAATGTAGCAGAGTGAAATGCAAAATGTCAATTGTCCCTCCCAGGAAAAGGCTGCACTGTACTCATTTGAAGGACTCATCACTCAAACAGTGGCATTCTGTGGAGCTGTACAGTTCCATGTATATCCTTTTTGGCATTTACAGTCAATCTGTTGACATTTAGAATTTGAGCTTTTAAAAAAAAAAAAAATATCTGCAACCATGTGATGCCTCTTTTGTTAAAATTTTTTTTGAAGATCACTCCAGCACTTTGCCAAACACAAATTCACGTACTCCGCTCTTGCCTTGAGTCACAAGGCATGAAATACGGTCAGCAGACAGAGTAGGAAGATGGATACCTGTTAAATTATGCTTGGCTTATTAAAGCTTTGCTCAACTGTATCAATTATGGAATAATAAGGTGCTTAAAAGTAGAAAAACTTTCACTTTAATTAAACAGGCGTCTCCACCGGTAACTGCCTCATACTACTGTTCAGAATCTTACGTCAGCATGTTTCTGATGGTAAGATGACAATCTTGTATTATTTTTATTCAGTGTCAACTTGCACTTTATTCTTGCATTACTTAAAAGCTTTCAAGAAATCATCAGTAACTCTACATCATCATTTACTACCCGGTATTGCTAATCATGAAGCTGCAAGCCACAACTTTGCTGCCTAGCTAGCAGGTGATTATTCCTGATGCAGGCCACAAATAACTATAGTTTATCTGCCTCCCAACTGGTTTCCCATCACAATAACACACCAGGTATTTAAATGATATTGTATGGAAAAAGCAGAATAGGAGATTGCCACTTGTTCCATTTGGTGCCGGCTCAAAATGATGTTCTTTGTGCCTTGAATGGCGAGAGTTAGGGGGGTCAGTACATCAGAGGATTAAATGTACTCTAGGTTATGCCAAATCTAATTAATAGTTTACCTCCAAGGGGTAGATTTTTACCAGAAAACGCCGGTGTTGTTGCCCACCCTGTAGTAACAAGAAAATACGTGGCAACATGACAATAACATTCAGCATGTTGAACATAGTACTTCACAAAACTTTAATGGTGCCCATTGTCTTATATTTTAAAATAAAGTTTAATCCAAGCATAAGTTATTTGACTACTAACAGTTTTATGCTACAGTAACGTGCAAAAGCTTGAGCCACTGCACATTTCTTTATATTTTGCTTACAGGGAGCCAGACATTCTTTGAAGTGGTCTGAAGCAATAGTTCTCCACAGCAGAAAATCAGTGGCAACAGGTCTTAGAGAGTTATGAACACGAATTTGAAATTTCCTGGTTTAAATCAGTATTTACGGAGAAGCTCAGGAGAGAAGTACAACAGGGAGCGCCTACAGCCATCTGTAAAACACGGTGGAGGCTCTATCATGGTTTGTCATAGATTTTGATCCACCATGCCGTACAATCTGGGAAGCATCAGATTGGCAGTGGATTCATTTTTCAGCATGATAGAAAACACAATCAATCACTGTGAGTCATGTATTGGCCGCCCCAGAGCCTGGATCTCAACATTACTGAAGCAGTGTGGGATCATCTTGATACAGAACAGAACAAAAGGCAGCCAACATCCAAAGAAGAGCTTTGAATGTCCCTCAAGAAGCCTGCAGAACTATTCCTGAAGACTACTTAAAAAAATTACATGAAAGCTGCCTCAGAGAGTTTCAGAATAAAGGAGGTCAAACCTAATATTGACTTTGAAGCTCGTTAGAATTGTACAGACTCTGTTTTTGCCTTATATATTGCATTTCCATGTATGTTTGCACATGTTTCAATAAACCACTGCACCAGTTTCCCATTTTCCTAAGAAATTTCAGGGGTGCCTCAAGACTTGAAGAACATTAATTCTTTCTGCACTCAGGTCCCACATTTTGGACAACTTTGGGCCACGGTAGCTTCATGATGCCTCAGTGGCACGGCTAACAGTGATCCAGTGTGAATAATCCCTTAGTGGACTGCTGCCTCTGCAGTGCACTTTCCCATCACATCAGAGATCTCTCGAATATCCAGATGACACCAGAGTGACAAGTGTTAGCAGGGCGTTTGACGTTTGACTCAATGTTTCATGTCAGTTTTGAGACAGAGCAGTTCAAGGGTGCCACATCAAAATGCAGCTGTCACCTCAGGTTAAAATGTTTGGCCATTTGCAGTTCCTGAAAATGCCAGTGAAATGCCACCAAACATGGGACGCTCAACATTTTTTGTGTGCGTAGGTGTGTGTGCGTAGGTGTGTGTGTGTGTGTGTGAGTGTGAGTGTGAGTGTGAGTGTGAGTGTTTACAGGCTTCTGCTGAAGCGTTTGTAGATTGTCTGGTGCTAATCTGTCTGTTGATTTGTTTTCAACTGATCCATCAATGAAGTCTGACTGATTGCAGTGCTAATCATCTAAACATCTTACATACACACACGCACAGACAGACACACACACACATACAGGTCCTACTGATCTCACTGATAAAAACCAGTTTAAACACCTGATTAAACTCTTACTACACAAAGACCTGCCTGCACACACTGACACGCACACACATCATTTGCATCAGGGTGACACACAGAGACAATAGGTGACTCCTGGTTGCTATGGCAACAGGCAAGTGATAATTCCCATGAAGGGTTTTTTTTTCTCCTCTTTCTTCCGCATTAATTCTTATTGCTTTTCATTTTTCATATCCTTTCCATCTCATTTCTTCTCCTGGCCACTTTCCTTTAGCTCCTCTTTCCCTTTCATTTCCCCTCTTTTTTCCTTCTTTCTTCTTCTCTTTCCTTGCCATTCTTCTCTCTTCTTACATGTAGTCTTCTTTGCCTTCTCATCTTGTTATTTTACCTGTTTTCTTCAGCCTTTGGCCCATCACTGCACCTCCCTTTCATTGTCGTTCTCCTTTTTCTTTCTCTCCTTACTTTCTTTTCTCATCCTCTAATTTGCTCTCACCTATTTTTCCCTGATCTCCCCCCCCTCCTTTTCCTTGCTTCTCCTCTCCTTCACCTTTCCATTTCACATTCCTCCTTCTTCCTCCTATGATTATCATCTTCCTCTTATGCTATTATTTTTCCTCTCCTCCTCTCCTCTTCTCAGCAATAACCCAGCATAGTTGTGTTTTCCCATTCCAAATACTGTCACCTTGCATTACATCAGAGTTTCTACTCAGCATGCCTGTGGGTTATTTATGTGCACTTGCCCCTATACGTGTGTGCTCCTTTCTCTCTCCACCGCCACATGCTAAAACAGCTGCAAAGAGCTCGAGCATCGATATTCAGGCCCTCCAGGCATTTGTGCAGAAGATATTTGGTGGAATATTGTGTTTAATGTTTATTTTCTTTCTGTATTTATTTATTCTTTAGGTGATGGGATTGAGCAGAAATTCATTCAGCTCTAATATTTACACCCTGAGGCATTCTTAAGAGTTGTTCTCAGATACTGGAGCAATATTGTGGTCTTTTTTCTTTGTTTGGGACAGTGCTCATCTGACATCCTACCTTCAAGCCTTTGTATAATCAAATAACTGTAGCGATAGTAAATATAGCCTGTCGCATAGGCAGTCGCTGCTGCTTCACTTCCAAATAGCCTTCCTGGCCTTGTGTTTATGTACGCTTTATATTATACTCAACTAGTGTTTGTAGTTTTTATTTCACCAGAGTTATTGTGCCATTTTGTGTGCTCCTGTGGTGTTAGAAAGATTTATCTGACCCATACTGGGCTTTTCTTTTTTCTTTTTCTTTCCCCCGAGACATAGATATTGTCCACTCAAAATATCCCACATCTGATATGAAAAAGGTTCCTAATGAGTGTGGACTGAGAGCAAATGAATCAGAAGGTCTGCGAAATCTGCAATTAAAGCTGACTCAGAGTGATCATAAATGTTTCCATTTTCAGCGTGTTTAAATTACTGTGTTTTCGTTGAGTTTTAAAATGCTTTACATGTCGTATCTGTCACTTGCTACACAGCTTTTGAAGCCACCCTGCAAGATTTTCTGCAGCAGCTCAGCTGCACTTCTGGGTGATTCAAACAATTCTCAGGGCAGCAAATACTGCCGCTCATATGATGAGTCGGGAGTGAGAATGCCTGCAAACCGCATAAACCAAGTTTATTTATTTAGAACAAGTTGGTGGAGGGTGAAGGCTAGTGAGCCAGCAGAGAAACTCCAACTTTTAGCACTTAATTTTACAAGCCTGGAAGTTCCTGCTCAGGCTTGGGGAGCAAAAAAAGGCTGTTACAACTTTTACTAGGGCCAGCTAAACTTGTTCAGCTTTTCGCTTATAGCTGGTGACACATCTGTTTTGTTCACTTAACTGTTGTCATAGCAGATCTAGTTGGTAATAATATGTAGAAACAGGTGCGCTTCCTTTGTAGCATTTCAACATTTTTTTTAATTTTCTGTTTTATTGATAAACACATGAACACACTTTGTCTTTTTTCTCAAAGACAAAGTGTTGTGGATAAGTTTTTGGGATGTTGAAATTTGATTCTAATTCTGGTCTTGACTTTGCCCACAAGGAGAATAGTGAATATTTCAGAAGTGATAACGTTCATCGATTGCAGGGCTTCTGCTGTGACCTCTCTATTGATCATTTTAATATGAGAGAAAATGATGTTTCTAGCCTTGAATGGAGGTCCATGTCTATGTTTTGCTTTGTTTGGAAATGTGTGATATTTTATGATATGGTATAGAGGCAGCTGTCTTGTTTTATAGCAGTGTTTTACAACCACAGTGTCAAATATGAAATATATCCGCATGCAGAATGAGCCTAGGGATTGCAAAGACAGTGAAGATGGAAGAATAATGTTATATAAGTGGAAGAAGCAAAATCCTATTTACAGTTCTATCTTTCCCTGGTTGGACATCCAAGTTTACCCTTTTCAACAAATTTGATCAGAATCAATCACTCGTTTCCTTTTCCCAATTTGACGACTCAGAGCAAGCACGAGCCCAGTATGTATTATTCATCTGCCTGCAGTTATGTTAGACATCAATTTGTCATCATCTTCGGGTGCCTGAGGAGGCTGACTTTTGTATCTTTTGGTTATTTCTCCATTTCTTCGAGCTTTGGTGTTTCTTTGGATGTGGCCCAGATGTTATCTAAGAAGCTGCTGACAAAAGTCAGCGAGGACAAACCCGACATTAAACTTTCAGCAGGGGAGAGAAAACACTTCGGCAGTGATTCAGTTTAATGTTGTTCTATTCGCTTTCTCCTCCAGTCATATTTCAGTTAAATTATTCTGCAATAATGTCTCTCTCTCTCTCTCTCTCTCTCTCTCTCTCTCTCTCTCTCACTCACACACACACACACACACACACACACACACACTGATTCATTGATTATATCATGTCTCCTGCAGTCATGTTTCAGTCAAATGTTCACTCTGTAATAGTGTAGCTGGCCTACTTATGGCCTGATTGAAACCTAATGAAATCTTTTAATGAGCAGACTCTGTGTGACAGCCTCTGGAGGGCGAGGCTGAATTCACACACCACTTTGGGTGTGTGTGTCTGCGCGTGAAACTTGAGCATGTCGCCAGAAGTGAAGTTATTTGTGCACAGATATGTTATGCATATACGAGTCCCTGTGCATGTGTGTGTGTGTGTGTGTGTGTGTGTGTGTGTGTGTGTGTGTGTGTGTGTGTGTGTGTGTGTGTGTGTGTGTGTGTGTGTGTGTGTGTGTGTGTGTGTGTGTCTAGTTGTATGAGCATCTAGTTTCTTTAAAAGGCTGTCTTCTGTCACTGAAGCCTGGAAGGGATTCAGGGCAGAGCCAAGAGTCACACAAGACCCAAGACAGGATTAGTTCAACTTGAAGAGAATAATTAAAATATATATTTTTGTCAATTTTAATCTGTTTCTCTCTATCAGCCCTGTTCTCTGCTTTGCATGCGAATGGAGTTTAAAATGTTTCTTCCCTCCCCTTGTCTGCCTCCCTCCTCACTGCTTCCCTGCATGTAATTTTAGTTTTTTTAAAATGTTTTCTCTGTCTCCACTTTCCCGTGGAGAGCAGGAGCACATAAGTAAAGAAGCTCTTATCCTCGCGCCGACGAGTAGATAAGAATAGGAATTACAGAGGCATTCACTAGAGAAAGAGAGATGGGGGGGTAGTAGAAAGAGAGGGACTGAGTGATCCAGACAGGAGGTAGGGAGGGTAAGAGAAGGTGAGATGGAAACAGAAGAAGAGGTGGAGAGGGGGGGACAACAGTGGAGAATACACAGAGCTGCACACAAAGACAGCGACACGCAAGCTGTGGTGCTTTGGGCTCGCATGTGAATTTACTGAATTTCTAGTTTCTTTTTTTTCCCCCCGCTTTCTGTCTCTCTGCTGGAACTTTATAGAAGCATGACTGATAACAGGGAACTTCTTAGATGGTTCACTCGAGGACAGGCCCAATCCTCACATATGCACAGTATGCACAGGATCTGATGAAACTTTCCCTCATGCAATAACAAGCAAATGTCACAGACAGAAATAAAAACAAAAGTGATCATCTCTGAAGTCCCTGTGGACTCTAATGATGAAACTGGGTAATGTAACAACTTCAGAATTATAAAATGTAGCTGCAGATGGGGAAAAAATGCTAATTAATTGAATTTGTTTTCAATTTAATTCAATAATTTTATTGTCCCTGAAGGGAAATTTGATGCTTCCTGCCAGCGAACGTCTTTTAAATGCAGCCCCTAGACTCTGCATCTGATTGTAGTTGCCACACATGAACTACCACACTTTGCAATATGTAATGCCTTTGCTAACCTTAAGGACAAGGAAAGCTTCCTGTGTAATAGAATTCTTTATTGTGCTTAGAGTGAAACAAAAGAAAGCAACAAATGAAAACTGCCATTCACTTTTTAAATAGCTGCAATCAGTCAAAGTATGCCAGAAAAAACAAAGATTTAAAGAATGGTAATTCTTTCTATTCCATATTGCTGGCACCTGCACATAAATGTGCAGGTTTCAGCTTTTCTGTGTACGTGGTGGTGTGGAGAGCACCCACGGGCACGTGAGCACCATGAAAATACAACAGGATGATCATTTATTGGCTACAGCAAGTCTAAACATAAAGTCAAAAAAGAAACAAAAGGGCAGAAAATCCCAAACAACCACAACATATGGAAGACAAGAGGGGACTCAGCAGTAAACACCAATGGGAAAGCAGGAAGCAAGAGGAAACAGTTAACGCCATGTGAAATAAAGTAAGCGAGGAGAAGGCCAAAAGGGAAGTAATAGTGAATGTAGAATGAATGTAGAAGACTGCACTGAAGTAGATGACAAAGAATGAAACACAGAAGGCACGAGAAGAGAGATGGCACAAAAGGAAGACAGACAGGGTCCTCTTCCTGATGACTTTTCCTTAAGCTCAATGGAAAATGTCCTGAGGTCGAGGAAAGGCCAAATCCAAAGAGAATCCAATTGCGCTGAGTCTAGTGACCCCAGATGTCTGACATATTGAAACTACAATGTGCAGAAAATGAGCTACAAAATGAACTTCTTAATCACTATGTCCATCTTTTATATTGTCTGTGATCTGTCTTCACCCCAAAGGTACAAAGGCTGACATTTTAAAGAAAAAGGAACATATAGCCTATAAAATAAAACAAATCTTATTGTCTTCTGTTTTCCTGCTTCAGTCTGATCCAGTGTAGCTACGATCCTCCTCGTTGTTTAGGATTTCTATGAGCAGTTCCACCCATCCTTTAGCTGACCTAAAGTAATAACTAATTCATGATAATCCCAAAGGCTGGTGCTATTTTATGTTTTATCTATATACTTTCCTAGGGTCAGATCATTTGTTGAATATGAAGCTCCCCTGTCATGCAGATGATGCACAGCAGATTTGTTGTATGCCACACTGACAATAAGTGAGTTAGATATGATCTCCAATCTTATACCTTGTCACTTTGATAATAAATACCAGATGTCAAAAACTTTATTTTGGCTCACTGATTGAAATCTGAGGTCCTTTTATTTGACCCTGCTGGCCATTAAAAAGCATGCAGATTTAAAGCACTTCATTTTTCAGACCCAGAAGCTACATATGTTTTATATAAACTTACAAAAGCAACATAATTTTAGTACATTTTTCAGATTTTATAAAAACATACTCCATTCATCCATCCATGCATCCATTTTCTTTTTCTACCTGGAAACTACTGAACTGGTTGCCAGTCTGCTGCGGGGCTAATTGGGCCATTATGCTCACCATTCTCCGTCTGGCGAACGGCGCCACATGACAAAAGTGATGTCACATCTGCTGGCACAAGCCACCTTTTCCTGTCGTTTCAGCCAGTTGTGCACCTCTCAATTTTTGCAACCTGGTTGTAACACTGCTGCCACAGCATGGTTAAAAACACCAGTGTAAGATTGTATCCATTTTACTGCTATTTTAATGATATATCAGTACAGAAGCTCAGAGATTCACTGATAATATAGAGGGCGATGTTGCACCAGTTTGAAAATATAAGACATCAGAAAAAAATCCATAATTTCTTTGCTTCAGGTTCTGACTTCTTCTCCTCCTATACCAGGGCTGGTGTGAAGGTTTTATGTGAGTGGTGGCACCTGTCGTTCAGGAGAATACTGCAGCAGGTACTTGCGCCCTAAGCAATGGTACAAATGGTACAAAGCTGTAGCGACGCTGGCATTGGTGTGCAAAGGGACCAGTGCAGCAGGTATACTGGGGCCCTAACACAGAGAGACAGACAACCATTCACTCTCACATTCACCTAAACAATACAAGTTTTGGTTAATTAGCTTGGAAAATTTGATGAACATGTTATGCTTGAGGGAACAAAACCAATTTTACTGTAGTCCTGGTCCTCTGGGCTAAAGCTTAAATCTCATTGGGTGATATACAATATTTTGCTCACAGTAAAAAAAATCCTTAATAATACTGTTACTTTTCATAATAGAGCAACAATGCAACTAAACTGCACTGCACAGTGTGGAATAAATTTCATTACAGTAGAAGTCTTTCTGAAGGTGCAGCAACTAAGGATATAATTCCTCCACTATTATCTTCTTCAATGCCATGTGCCAACAGAGTGCCGAGCATCTACATAAACTCTATGCCCACAGAGGTCGATTATCTGGTTAATAATGTTCCATCCTCACTGCGTATGACTCTGGATGCTGTGGCTCCACTGAGAAAGAAAGCCTCAAATCAGAAGAGCTTGACTCCCTGGTAAACCTGACAAGCATGCCCGCTTAACGCAGATAACCTGTAAGCTGGAGAGGAAATGGTCTCTCACTAATTTACAATATCTTCATTTAGCCTGGAAAATAGTTTGTTGCTCTATATTAAAGCCCTCCATAAAACTAGGACATCTTACTGATTGATCACTGATTGAAGAAAACAAGAACCTCGGGTTTCTTGTCAGCACTGTAGCCAGGCTGACAAAGTCAGATCTCTCTTCCACAGTGTGTCTTTTGTCCTGTCTCCCTCCCCAGATGGCTGCCCCTCCCTGAACCTACTCTGCAGGAAGTTTCTTCCACTTAAAAGGGAGTTTTTCATTCCCTCTGTCACCAAGTGCTGGCTCACAGGAGGTCATCTGAATGTTTATTACAGGATCTTCTTTACCTCACAGTATAAAGTCCCTTGAGGTGACCGTTGTGATTTGGTTCTATATAAATAAATCTTAATTGAAATCATTCCTGTTGAACTCTTACAGAATAATCTACCATATTTCATGTTTACTGCATTTTTATCAGACAAACCTGGAATGTTTATCTGTAACAGCAACAACAATGCTTCAAGGCAGTGGCCTCACTTTTTTCCAAGTCTTTATGTGCGTCTATTAATATGAATTTTATGCATCCTTTAATTAAAACTTGTTAAAAAAAAACATCTGTAACTATAACAAATTTGCACCCAGTTATATATATGATGTCAGTACTTGTTAATGGGATGTAAATCTGACTCTGCATGGAGAATCAGGCTCCAAACCTGGATATTAATAGACTTATCACCATATGTTCAGTTTATTCTCGATGCACCAGAGGAGCCTGATAACCCATGCAGGTGTATCTGTATTGTTTATAATTTCAGCAGTTTTATTGATTAGACCATTTTTACTGTGCTCTTTAGTCCTATAGCCTTTAGATGTTATGGCAACATAATTTCAGTCCTGTTCGCATCTGAGCCAGTGTGCTGTGTTTTACGTCTCGATCAGGCAACCCGAGGACATACATGCGTCAGGCATGATAACTGATGCCATGACAGTCTGCATGCTAGATGAGCCCATAACGCTGATCTGCCTCTGGAAAAAAAAAATCGGTTTTCTGTCCCTGGAGTCCCTTCAAGTACTTTAGAAACATACTAAAGCATAGTAGTTCTCTCACAACATAGTGTCGTGTGTGTGTGTGTGTGTGTGTGTGTGTGAGTATGATTCATACTAGCTTTAGTATTATTCTCTAGCAATAAAAAATAGCATTTGCCAAGTGCTTCAATATTGCATCAGGTATGCTATCATCTCTCTCCATTTCTCTGTTCATCTCTCCACTGTTATATTGATGGGAGAACAATATTAGAGGCCCTTCACTAAAGAAGACAAATCTCTCTGTTTAATCTCAAAGCAGCCCAGATACCACAACAACAGCGCTATGAAATATACGAAGCACATAAAGTATGTGTTTTGGGGAAGATCATTTAAGTGTCCTTCCCACCATCTCACACTGTAAAACCTCATGTTTATATGGTGTGGTCGGGTGTAGATCATGCCATTTAGTGTATGCTTTCACTATAATATATAAATATAAATGCCCCCATAGCACTGAGATTAACGATGTCCTGCTAAAACCATTCAGCTACAGCGCTACGTGTGCATTTCTAGAGTTCAGGCATATGGCATCTGCATGTGTTAATGCATAATAACACACACATTAAGATAATTGTATTTGCCACCTGATAGTTTTCTGTTTGTGAATAAATATAATGGATATAATGGGCTGAAAACAGGCACACAAACACACATTAACACATGCTGTACACACCAAATGTTTGAAGATCTACTTATAACCATGTACTGTGTGTGTGTGTGTGTGCATTATTTATATAATATATATATATATAAATAATAAAATGTATACACACTAAATGCTGTTCAAACATGTTTGCATTTCTCTATGAACATTTAGCTTTGGTATGTGTGAGCTGTGCATTAAAGGTGCTTTTCAGCCTGTTCTGTCTTTTTCATGCAGAGACTGAAGTTACACAGTGATGCAAAACGTTTACATACATTTTCAGTGTATTTTGTTGTCTATTTCTACATGGGCACGACTGTGAGTCTACAGTAATGTTCACACAGAGCTAGGACTACCTGGGTACCGCATGCAATTTGTCATCCATTGTCATCTGTGATCTTAATCCACTGTGTTTCACCCATGTACATACATTGTAAAGTAAATTTTCTACTGCAAATTACCATATTTCACCAAACAGTGGCTCTGTCATAATGTCAGATCTTATCTCAGAAAATTTTAGGGGCTTTTTCTTTATTTGCAAGGCTCCTTTTCCTTTCTTCTGCCTCTTTCCTGTTTATTTATGCTTAATTCTCAACAATTTGCAAATTCAAATAAAAGTTTGGACAACTGAGTAATCTTAACAAGTTACCCCAACACTGCTGTGTGTACGTGTATATCAACAAAACATATGTTAAAGTTAATGTTTTTGCACTGAAAATCTTTATTAAAGCTTAAAATATTAAAACTCATTAAATAAATAAATAACAATCACTGAACGCAGCATCATTTGAATACAGTGAGGAGAGCGACCCGATGAACAACATTTAATCAGACAAATATTTATTTGTGACGGATTCGAGTTCATGCATAAATTAAAACTTCGATTATAATTCACCAAAAAAAAAAAAAAAAGTGATATGACAAGAGGTGACATTTTTGTTTGGAACATGTACTAATCCTCATTCAGTGTGCATTACTCATTCAAACTTGTAGTGTCAGACTGCACGGTGTTGGATGGACACGAACAAAGACTTCTAATTAATTCAAGCCTTCTACTAAGTGATGGCAGTTATGTAACAAAACACAGATGTACTGTAGGGGGTTTGAGCCTGCCAGAGCTTTTCTGGATTTTATGAGGTATACTACACAAAGGGGAAGCAAACAGTGTAAATATAGTGAGTAAATGCATTCAAACAATGCAGTTATCACTAGAGGAAAAAGCAGGTCACTGGTTAGAACAGAAAAGGATGAAATAAGGAAAATATCAAAGTAAAAAATGAACTTAAATGTAAATCTGGGTAAGTCTGGGTTAAAAGAAATGATGCCAGGGTTTACGTGAAGGAGCCAAATGCAGGTTTAGTGAATAGCAGTCAGATGTGTGAGAACAAGGAATATTTGCAAGTAAGACAACAAGGACTCAGATCAGGTGAGTGTTCTTTCATTTTTCTATTCAGAGGTTGTGGGGCTGGGGGGCAAGTGACAAAGTACACATCTGTGTAATCACAAGGTTTTTGGTGCAGTACCCTCTTTGCGAGCAATCTCACCCAGCAACAGCACCGTCCAGCAACCGCTCACCAACCAGTCGGGGAATACACATTTTTTGCCAAACAACCAGAGGTTGCCAGGGTGCTGCCAATCCCATGTGACTGAGGCCTAACTAAAAGATACTAGAAGCTCATTCACTAAAAACCACACAGCAAGCCATAGTATTCATAAGATCATTCTATTAAATAATAATTAAGCTCCAAAACGGAGATCCAGTTGAATGGCTCAGATGAGCAGAGGTGAGACCACTGATGGGTCTCATCTCTGCTCATTTGACTGTTATGAAGGCTAAAACCTTTTTATGTCAGACTGTAAACATGCTTTATGATCCTGTAAAGCTGGGCATTGAAGGATTGCGGTGTTTGGCACTTCTTCTGCGTTGGCTTATTTTTTTTCAGCCCCAAGGTCACTGCCTGAACAAAACACAACTATTTTTGTGCTAGGTTTATGCAGTTGTCTCTCACTTTGTTTGTTTTTACCATTTTCATATATTTCATTTAATCTGCTTTACCATTTTCCATACATCTGACATTTTCATGAATATTATGAAAATGTTCATAAATGTCGCTCTGAACTACCTGAACTACTTTAGTTTTTGTCATAGCCCTAGATTTGTACATTTGTACTTTTGTCACACTCCTCAGCAACCGTTACTGGCCTTACAGAGGAGTTGCAAGAAGTCTTTGGGGACCTGCGCAGCATTATGGCCTAATTGTCCACACATGAGGACAAAAGCGTCCCTGGACTATTTTGGAATGGTCACCAGTTTTTGCAGCTACACCTTAGCATGCTTTCACTGCAGTTTATTTTATGCCCCTGTTAACTGAAAAACTACACCTTTTTCTTTTTTAAACTATTGTGTCAGTAACCATCTCATGTTACTGCATGAGCCAGGTTGTAAGATAACAGTTTAAATGCAGTGGGGAAAAGTTCTGTTTCAGACATTCACCCGATCAAGGTAAATTAATATTTACTTTTTAAATTTATTGTTTAAAACTCTTTAGCTGGCTAATGAAGTTGTCAGTTGATCCTGAGGTGAAAATCAATAATGTGTACTTGGTCAGAGTTTTATTGCTGTCACTTGGAAAATGGAGAGCTCGAGGAGTTGAGAAAGGCATAAACTGACACATAGAAGCCTGAGGCAAGGATTCGGTTTGTGTCTCTGGAGTCTGTTTCCTGTCTCCCTCCTGCCCACTTCTTACCTGCCCATCACTGTGGATCTGGGACTAAGTGTGACACATGGCCTCCATGTAGACAACCAGGATCACGTTTAGTGAGACTTTTGCACTCTGTTTCAGACATATTCTGCTCCTGGAGGCATTGCTGATCAAACAGAAGATTAAGCCTGGAACAGCACACAGCTCAAGGGCACAGGATTTGGTGAGGACAGCAGGGACATGCGCCTATCAATGCCCAGTTACTAATGAATTGAACTCAGCAAAAATTTTGTTTGGGAATAAAGTGCGCAGTGTTTTCTGTTCGTGTCTAGTACAGAGCTGTTAAACCCATTGCAGTTCACTGACTGCATGCAGCCCAACTTGATCTCGAGTGGATTGAACAGGTTGGCCCACTGCAGAATAACCTGCATGAGGTGAAAACAGCTCCCAATATTTCCCGTTCACATGTGATGAACCATCAATTTTAACAGTGTGGTTTTAACAGTATTTCCACATTGAGTCAGACCACTGTTTACAACATTTTCTTGGCTTAACCATCTTACTTCAGTGTCGAATGACAGGCCATGGCTTATGTATTTGTCAGTAGGTAGGCTGTAAAACTGACAGTGACCTTGACCATTGGCCCTCTCTTCTGACAGCTGTGGAGCAAGATACAGTGAAAAGCCCAAAACAATGTCCTAATTCTCAGAAGTGTTCACACTTTTCTCCAGTGCCCAGAGCAGTTTTCACAAGTTGCACCCATTGTTTTGTTTATTGAGTTAATTTTCCTGCCAAAGTTTTGCAGTTTTATGCAAAAATATTTTCTTACCTCTTGCTGGTTCTAACATCAAACTTCTTACTGATGCCTTTGCTGGAGCTCTTCAATTCTCACTCTTGCCTGGTGAGAAGGTTTATTGAATTTTAAGATTCTGATCCATGGAGTCCAAGGCCATTCATTTGGTTCTCACAGAGGCTGGATGGATATGAGTATTTTCAGGTGGAAATTAAAAAAAATAAAAAATAGACTAGGACTTGAGGGGTTAATGAGAACTACTTTAAATATTTATGGGATTCATTATGTATATACTTTACCTTTGATCACACAACCAGAGCAGTTAAGTTTTTTGCATGGAAATTTATCATCCTCAAAAGACTTGTCTCAGTCCTGCTGTGATGATTATCCAGCTGTTGTGGTGCTCCTATTTCATTTCTTCAGAAGCTCTCTAACCCCTTAAACCATGACTATAGTTTTCTCATTTTCAGCTGCATAAAAACATCCCCAAACTCAGTCAGTAGCAATTTCTCACTTGTAAAGCAAAAATAAGCAACCTTGGGCTCAATGAATGAGAGGTAGTGCTGGAAATTTGAAATTCAGTGAAGCTCCTCGCTCCCCTCACCAAGCCAGAGTGCAACTTCGAAAACAGAAGAAAAGAGTAACAACTTTACTTCCACCTGATCGAAACTCTACTGGCTGCCAGTGAGTAAATAAACTTATGATAATGTGTCAGAGTTATTACTGAACCGACCTCCGCTGTGCCACACCTGGTGACAACCTAAGAGTCGCCTCAGGCTGTGAGGCATCTTCATAACAAAAATGAAAATACACACTGCTGTTGATTTATGAAGCCCCAATTTCAGCATTTTGGCTGTTGCCCTCTTGTTTTTTGGAAACCAGACAATCAGAGCCCACGATGCATTGCCATTCTGCAACCAAATAGTCAAAAACGAGGTAGAGTTCCCTAAAGCATGCCCAAAATACATATTTTTAAGTCTACATGTTGACATTTACAAACACTACACTGTGTAGAGAAGAAAACTTAAATAAATGTAAAAATTGACTTGATCAATTAAAGGAGCTGTTTGGATCATATGTGCTCTTTAAATCAGTAGTTTCTGTGGTTGTCAAGTCAGTATCTTGAGCAGTAAAGCCATTTTTCATTACAAAAAAAAGACAGTGGCATTGGACTGCAGTGGCCTTGAACTACAACGCTTAAGTGTTTAGCCTAGAATAAAGCAGAATAAAAAAAATACATCAGCAGATGCTCCCTGTCATGTATTCCAGACTGATGAGACCCAAACACAGACATGGAAGACCGTCTGGATAAACTAAAAGCAAGTTATTTACTGAAGCTGATGAAAAGTCCAAAAACACATAAGGCAAGAAAAAAAACTGAAACCCAAAAATGTTGCAGACCAAACAAATAGCGCACAGGAATGATTAAACAGACAAAGACTGAGGCAAGGAACCAGACTGTATACACACAGAGGGTAATTAGGGAAGTGGAAACAGGAGGGTAACAAGACACAGCTGAATGTAATCTGAGCAGTGACGGGGGGAGGAAGTAAAATTAAACTTAAAGCATCAGACACCAGAATAAAACAGGAAATGAATAACAACCATAACTGCAACACAAAAAAACTGATAACAGAGAAACAGTTCAAATAACCCCGGGATCATCACACTCCCAAACTCTGATCATCTCTTCCTGCAGTTCTAATGTTTTTTATGTTAATAAAGGAAAGGAAGCCATTTCAAAGGTGCTCTAATTGCAAATTCAACTACCTTGAAGTCACATTTACATAAATATTCACAAATAATATAGTGGAACATTAACAGGTGCTGGTTTGAAGGTAAATGCAAAGAAAAACAGTAATTTGTTGTTCAGCTTGTCAGCCCTTAATGATGCTCCTGTCAGATTCAAAGAATGTTGAATTTAAGCACCAAACACTGTAATTAACAAATAAAAAATGCCCTTGGACAGGAGATACTGTCAGAAATATTACATGGCCGTTTATGTTTTTGGTCAATCTTGTGAACATGTATAATTTAGCCATGCTTTAACCATGCTCTTCAAAGGTAAGGTCTGTTCCTGGAATAGTTTTAAAGTGCTGTCAGCTGCTGTGAGGACTTTTTAGACTTCAACCACGAGTGTAGGCTCACTCCACAAAAAGTAATTTGTAAGTTATTGCTCTATCTGGCAGCAGTGATTCATCTCACAGCACATTACATTTTTCTATTTCACCACCAAAATGGACAAGGATTGGTTCTTCTGCAGCAGATTTTCTGCTCTGAGTTGAACTTCCAAGACAACCTTCTTCTCTAGCTGGATACAAATCCCACCTCCCTCACGTGGAATCTAAACCTGAACTGCCTTTATGTGTTATGATGAGTCTTTTAGTTTTGTATATAATGACACTTAAAGAATGACCGAGGATAGGCAACAATAATGAAAGAGATATTTGAGACTAATAATAAGGTAACACTGCGACTGCGTATCAGTTTCCACTTGAAGCCTTAATGGCCTCATAAGTAAGGTTGATACTTTGCCCTGCTTAATTCAGGAAATTAATTTCCTGTTTTACAAAGTAAGGAACATAAAGCTGCTTTCAGCTGCTCCGTTGCCACAAGGGGTCACGCCACATGTTTGATTTGGTAGATTTTTTACACCAGACACTCTTCCTGACAACCCCAAAGAGGAGTTATGATTCTGGCTGAAATCAAACCAGCAACCTTTTTCTTGCCAAGCAAATGTGTCAACCATTGAAGGCACAACATAAGGGGGATCATTTTCCTTTAATTATGACTGACTAGACACATGCGTGAAGCGACAAATCTAACTCTTGTTTGCTAACACATGTAAGGTGATGTTTGCCACTTTGTAAAAAATATTTTACTTATTCTTCACATATTAAAGGGGGCAAAGTGTTCTATCGCCTAAATTACTTAAGAAAGGAGTAGTTTCACAGTGTTCTGGGGCTTTTAAAAATATTTTTCTGAGTACACTGGACACAAGTTACATAATTGCTCTAAGAAGTAAAATAACATAGTTTTATGTTAAATCAACTCGAACTTCAAATGTTACTGGAAATGTTAATAGGTCTAATTGAAAGGACAGGTATCCTCGCCCTCCAACACCTTTCTCCTGTCCGATTAGGGAGCTCTGCGTCAGAGCATTTCTGCAACTTTCCAAAGATGACAATGTGACATTCACACCCACTTCACACTGTGACTGGCTTGCTATGTGCAGGCGAGAAGGTGCTTTAAAAACTTCTCTCCCTCTGGCTCTTTCATTCTTATTTCTCTAACACCAATTTGTGGCTTTTCAGGTGCAAAATTATCAATGTTTCCAAAGGGGAAAATGTCTGCTAATGTGCACAATTATTGGTGTACTTTATTGTTCAATTACATTTCATGCCTCTCTTTGAAGGCTGGCTTTTTGTTAAACTTTTCAGTGCAGACTTCCAAAACTAACTTTGCAGACGTGATTTCTGGCATTGTTAAGCAACACACTGCACCACCTATGTGCCTTGTAACCATGACAGATCTTTAATATAATCAGTCTATATTAACAGCAGAGCCAAAGATCCTTTTGTGTGTCCAGCAGAATAATTTGTTCCTGGTTGTTACTTGCAGTGCTGTGCAAAAGTCTTGAGCTACCCCTTGTTAAGTCACTTAACACTGACCTGTGAATCATTCAAGCATAAAAAAGGCACCTAAATTAAGAGATGAAGCAGTGTTGTGTCTACAAATAACAGCCTGTTGCAAAAACATTATTTAGTCCCATTTCTTTAGTTAAATCTGTTGAGGATAACACAGTTTAACAGGCATAAAATACTATTTTTGCACCAACAAGGTGATTCCCATACTGCTATTAGCTAAAACCTTGGCATATCTTAACCTGATGAGCAGTGTGCGATTACAAAAAAATTGAGGTAACTGGACAAGTGGAGAAAAAATATATCTGCAACAGATGAGCAGTTTTGTAAACTCATGTCCTTAAAAAATAGGAAAATATACAGCAAAGACCTGGCACAGGACCTGAGAGATGCATCTGATGTGATCAGACCATGGTTCAGAGACACCAGAAATGTCTCAGTGGTAGGGCAGCTTTCAAGAAGCAATTCTTAAGGAAGAGAAACGTGGAGAAAAGGCTGAGGTATGACACATTACACAAGAACTGGACTGAAAATCAGTGGCAACAGGTTTTATGGAGGGATTTGAATGGAGGAGGTCAGGAGAGAGGTCTGACAGTGAGTGTCTACAGTCATCTGTAAAACACGGTGGAGCCTCTGTCATGTTTTGAGGCTGCATTTCAGCCAATGGTGTTGGAGAACTTGTCAAAATTGATGAAATCATAAACACAGGAAATGTGCAGTCAGATTTTGATGCACCATGCAATCCCATCTGGAAAGCGTCTGATTGGCAGTTGCTTCATTTTTCAGCGTGACAGTGATCGCAAACATACTGCCAGTGCAGTAAAGACATACCTGGGTAGACAAACACACAATGGAGCACTATCAGCCTCTCCAGATCCAGGACCTCAATATTACTGAAGTAATGTGGCATCATCCAGACAGAGAGCGGAACAAAAGGGAGTCAACATCCAAAGAAGAGCTTTGAATCTCCCGCAAGAAGCCTGGAGAACTCTTGCTGAAGACTGCTTAAAGAAATGACAAGAAAGCTGCCTGATAGAGTTCAGGCGGTGTTGAAGAACAAAGAAAAATAAAGGTTGTTAGAACAGAACAAAATGTTAGAACAGAACAAACTCTGCTTATCCCCTGTAATCTCTATTTCCATGTATCTTTGCACTTTTCAATAAGTCGCTGCACTTCTTCCATTTTCCTGGCAAAATACAGAGAAATGAGGGGTTGCTCAAGACTTTTGCACAGTGCTGGAGTATTCTGAGTAGCTCTGTGGACGATGGGCCCTCTAACTCTCCCTACTGTCTGAGCAATTCAAGTGCAGAACATTTACTCACTTCCAAAGAGAAACATGCGAGGCCAGGCTCTCAGGTTGAGGCATTTTTGACAAAAAATAGGCAATTCCTTTAAACAGAGCCTGACATTTATATGTAGGAATGGGCTTAACATTTGATTTCTAAATCTTAACAACAGCCATTGCCCGTGAGACCTGATTCAGGGCAAAAATAGCCCCTTATGCCAAACTTCCTTCTTTCATAACCAACCAGGTCACACTTCAGTTGGATATTTATAAGAACCAACACACGGTGCAGTTTGAAATTCTGATGTTCATGGAGGTAAAAACTCACCTGATGTCACCAGAGACAACACACGTGGGGAAAGACATCGTCTTCATTGAATGCATTGACAATTCTGTGTATGTGTGTATGTGTGCGTGCATGCGTGCGTGTGTGTGTGTGTGTGTGTCCAGGAATGAGACAAAGTAAAGGGGAGACAGAGTGTGTTTGTGTGTGAGACGGAGGATAGCAGAGAGGGTGAAATCATTAATTCCTGGCAGTGAGGAGAGGAGACACACACACACACGCACACACACACACACACACAGTTTTTTGCAGATCAACAGTGCCACCTGTGTCTAAAATATAGAACTGTATCTGCAGTGTCTGCAAGAAATATTCCTACTGCACCTCCATCCAGATCTGTATATATATTAGGTTTCTTTTCTAGTTGATATTCTTGCATGCTAATGAAGCTATCATTGTTTTTTGTTAATAACATCCAGCAAGGCCCTAAAGGCACACAGGGAGTGAAGGGAAATAGCACAGTTTCATCACCTAATTGATGAAGACATCAGTCTGTCCTCTGAGGGGAGTTTGACATCACATGCGAACCCCAACTGCAGCAACCAGGGCAGATGGGTGGAGTTGATGAGTACACACAGCCTGTGAGGGGACTGCTTTAGTTTAGATGCCGCACTTTCAATCACTAACACATTTCTCCTTTTTTTGCAAATCATTTTTCAAAATATGGCTGATCTATGAATAGTTTTCAAACCACACTTTGTCTACACAGCACTTTGTTCGCAATGTCCTGCCAGCTGCCTTTTCTCTGGATAACACAGACCCAAGGGTTAAATGGACACACAAAACTTCCACCACAATAAGGTGATTATTCCAGCAGGGGTTCCAGCTGAGTTTAAGCATCTTTAAGCTTTCCTGTGGAGCCATTCTCAGACTTCCATTGAATCCAAAGCTGTGACTTCAAATGCCACTAGAACTTCTACTACAGTGATTACACTGGGTGGCACGTGGTCTTCAGATAGTATTTGTGATCACCAACATGTATACATTAGTGCAAATTAAATACCCTGAGTGTTGCAATAGATGTTTTGCCAAAGAGACCAGGTTATGTCTGACTGTGAAGTACCACATTTAATAACTGCACAAATTTGCACTAGATTTTTAAACTACAAACTGCTTTTTTGCTTTGTGAATTCTCATGGAGCTGTTAGTAACTGTCACTGTGTCATTCAGACATGGATAATTTTATCCAGGCACTCCAAGACCATTGCATAATGAGCAAGCAATATTTGGCATCTAATCATACTAGAAATTACACAAAGTCTCATATAACCTATCTGTACAGTTCTGTAAATAATGCAATATAAGATCAGGCCCATTTATCGCTATTTTTTTCCTTTCTGTCTTCTCTCTTTTTTCTTTCATCTCTTTCCACTTTGTGGGATTGGATGGAGCTGTTTTTTAGACTGGGCACCATCACTGCACCAGTAGAGAAGGGCAGTGGTATGGACACTTCAAGTTATGGATGGTATTCAGGTTAAAAATAAATTACAGATTAATTTAAAAATGAAAAAAGGACTATGAAATCAGGTTTGTAGGATAGGTGTTGAAGGACTTCCAGGTAGAGTGTGGGTTTGTTGTACTGTTTTAAATTTAGACAGATAAGTTTCTTAAAGATGTGCAGTCCGTGAGTTCTTCTGTTGTTCGATTTCTAGTTCATGGGGACAGTTTTCTGATCAAAGTTTGTTGTTTCCTTTGTTCAGATGGATTGGAGGGTGGGAGGGAGGGTGCTGCTGCTCGCTGATCATCACCTCTCTTCTTAACCTAACTTCAACAACTCTTTCCCATATCCTCATGGTATGGCTCACCAGCTTTAGCCTTCTGTAGTTACTACAGCTCTGCACATCACCCTCGGTCTTGAAAATCAGGCATCCTGTCACTCTCCAGGATTGTGTTAAACAACCTGGTTAAAAAGTCTCCTGCCCTCTCTACTAGACATCTCCACAGGTGTGGCACAAGTGTCTGCACTTCCTGATTCACTAACTGTCCCCTATCCATCCACCTCTCGCTCTCTGATTTTTTTCATGAGCTCCTCAAAGTACTCGTTCCACCTTCTCAGCATACTCTCTTCACCTGTTAGTACATTTCCATCTCTATCCTTAATTACCCCAAACCTGCTGCACATCCTTTCCAGCTCAATCTATCTGCCTAACCAATCGATCCGAGTCCTTTTTCCCGGCTTTAGTGTCCAGCCTTCATCCAACTTACTTCAGAATTCCTCTGACAGACATCCAACTTGCGGGACATTCGCACTGACAGCATTCAACATCACCCTTTTATTTCCAGCTTCAAACTGTCTGTCACTCTCATAATACCCCCCCACACAGTGAAGATGAAGTAGAACTTTTTTGAGTTTTTCGTTATAGTTTTATTCTAATATCAAGTTATAAAAATACACAAGTGTTTAAGTCACTTTCTGGAAGAGCTTTAATATCAAAAACACGCTGCTATGATATGCATGCTCTGAGTTGTGGGCTGTAGATGTATTTCTCATCAGATGCATTACAACATTAGTGCAGTTATTTTTCTGTAAACAGTGTGGAAATGCATGCTAAATGGTCTGAACTGAGGGGAAAAGGAAGAGACTGTTTTGTAGCGCGCACACAGAGGATGTCTGTTAGAGAAATCACACCATTAAATATTCACATGATTGACCTCACTCTGATGAATATAAATTTAATGGTACACTGACCTTCTTGTGTGTAAAATAGCTCAAATATGTGTCTGAAGGACTAAAGTGAATTTAGCTTATTTAACAGTTAATCCAGTACAGACTGTTCTATAAATCCCCTTTCTGCATATATAGCTCTCTCACGCACACACATTAAATTAATTGCCAACACCAAATCCCAAACTCAATCCATGCTCTGCATTTCTTCCTAATCCCCAAACCTACAGCTTTGTTGAATGCAGGGGTCAGTCTGTACTTAAATCCATCAGTGGAGTGAATATTGAATGGTTTCTTTTCTAAGGATAACTGCATGAGTCACTTTTTACACATTCACTGAATGTATGCGTGCACATGGGTGTGATGGCTAACCCAGGACCAAACAGCCCAAGCAATTGCTTAATACGAGCCTGTTGAGCAGAGGCAGAAACTGTGGTGACCTTTACAAGTGTAAAAGTAGGAGACAGAGGAGAGACCAATTAATGTGCAAGTTTTCATGTAGCAAAATAAATCCCTCAGGATAACAGGGAAATAAATCAGACTCAGTGGGCTGAAAGAAGTTTTAGAAGTTTCAAATGTTTTGGGGGGGGGGGAGGGGGGGGGGGGGTTCATATACAGTTGCCTTGGGAGGTATTCAGACCCCTCACTATTTTGCACTCTGTTGTGTTGTATATTTAATGTTATCCAATTCGGGGCTTGCAGGGGTCTCAGCTGGACAGGGTGTCAGTCTCTCTCAGTCCCCGGATTACTTCTGATCGTAAAATCTGACTGACTGTGATGATTTTGAGCAAACATCTAATAATCTTATACATTTTAAGAAAGGCTTGATATATGTGTTTGGACATATAGATGTTTCCAGACACAAACACCAGACAAAGTCAGGGGACTCAAGTGCAGATGCATGTTCACTACTGGACAGAGCCTGCAGGAGGTAGGACACATGACGGTGACTGACTCTGAGAATTTAGTGGTGTTGCCTGTGTTGATCTCACAAGAGCACAATCAGACACAACATGGAGTTTGTAGCAGATTAAAGACCATCTGAGCTCTAATCCAGCCATAATGATCAATTGCATTCTCACATGCATCTCCACTGGGAAGTATCTAAAAAAAAGAAAAGAAAAGAAAAAGTCCATTGGTGCAGTGTGTGTAAAAATGTCTAAGTTAATACATTTGTGGTAAACCTTTCCAGGTCTTAGTTTAAAAACTACTAAGTTAATATCATCAGTTAAAAGAAGCAGTTTATTATTTGGCTGGTCCTTGATATTTATTCATGACATTTGCAGTAATGATGCAAGTTACAAGATCCTGGAAAAACAACATACCCACAGATTTAATAAAACCTGTGGAAAAAACTGATTCATAAAATCAGAAATAACTAAGTTGCATTTGAGAAAAGGGGAAATTTCTGTGATGTAAAATTTTAATTGCATCATGGAAAACAAGGTTAATTACGACATTGTCCCTTGTCTTGAAGAAAAAATGGTAATTATGTTTCTGAATAACTGCTTTGTATAATTACCATGCACAGACTCAAGTACTCAATTTATTTTAAATATCCCCTTCGCCTTTTTAACGCATGCTTTTTTCCTCTCCTTTTTTTCTTCCTGTAGGATTTTTTTTTTTAGGCTAATGATGCCACTGTGAATTTCCTTTATGAATTTTAAATTTCGGGCAGCAGTGGTGCACGTGTGAAAAAATACAAAGTATAAAATAGCTGGTTGTTGAAGGCCTTTCACAAAGCTCTCCTCATTAATGAATGTCTGGAGACTTGTTCATCGTGCTACTTATAGATCAAACCAAGTTACTATTATGATTCGTCTCACACTGAAGTGGTCAGCAGTAATGATAAAGAGGCCGGTTTGATTAAATGGTGGCGCGCTCATCGAAGCAGAACAAAGATGAAAATGTGTCATGTAATTGATTTTTTTTTAATATTCTCTAATGAAAATGTTGAAAATTACTTCAGTACAAGTGATGAAAGCTAATGAAGTACTTGGCTGGAAAAAAAATCAATAAAGCACATGAAGAGTTATTACACAATACAGTGATAAGCTTTTATACTAATGCAGAATAATTAACACATTTAAAGGTTTTCCTCAGGCAGCATTGGAGGCTTGAAATTAGCTTTTTTTTTCTTGAATGTTGTACACAGCTGTATTATCCATTTATTTGCACCCTATTGATTTGCACCCACTGAGCAATTAATCCATTTTCACCCCTTGTACCAACATGGCTTCCAACCTTTTAAATTTTATTTTCCAGTCAATTCTCTGGTCGATATTCTGATTTATTTAACTGCAACAAATTACTTGTTTATGCAGCTTATTTGCCTAAATGTAGCAGCCAGAAATTAGTATCAGTGAAATTTAATGGAAATCCATTCAATAAAGACATTACAGCCTGGACTAACAGGCCAAAACTCCTACCACCACCAAAGCAAACGGTGGTCTCAGACAGCAAGTATTAATATATGAACTTAATGACATTTAGGAAACCTAAAAGTTAGTCCCAAAGTTAGTTAGTCCCAGGGACGGTAATGTACATGTTTAGTGAAAACATCTGGTTTCCTCATGTAGGAAACTTGGAGGTTTTCATCAGCATATTTATAAGGGCCTTCCTGTAAGCTGGTATCCACTTTAATTGGTTACATTATATGTTAGATTACTTTTGCATTGCTCCATAACATGTCTTGAAATGCATTGTGACATAATTAGCAGTTAACAATAATGCATCTTTGGCTACAGTGTGTGAAGTATGAACACAAAGTTAAATACCAGCCCAGATAACACTACACAGCAATGGCCACAGTGAGTTTACGGGAAAACGGGTAGAAAAAACAGCTACAGTGTTACAAGTCTTTCTTTATACGTTGCTTGGAAACATTCAAAGATAGAAATATAATAAAGCAAAGTTCATACTATTCTAACAAGAATTAAAGTCAATATTTGGTATGACCACTTGTACTGTTTTGCTGACAAAGTTTGGCATAAGTTGCTGTTTTTGACCTGAACCAGGTCTCACTGAGTGCATACATGGCTACTGTTAAGCTTTAGCAATCAATCTGTATGCATGTACAGATTATAAGGGGGAAAACAGAGTTTGTTTCTTTATTCTTCAACACCGCCTGAATTCTATTAGGCAGCTATGTTGTCATTTCTTTAAGTGGTCTTCAGAAATAGTTCTCCAGGTTTCTTGAAGGACATTCAAAGCTCTTCTTTGGATGTTGGCTGCTGTTTGCCTCTGTCCTCTGTTAAGTTGATCCCACACTGTCTCAATAATATTGAGGTCTGGGCTCTGGAGAGGCCAATCCATGACTGATAGCGTTCTGTTGTGTGTTTTTCCATCCAGGTATGTTTTTACTGCACTGGCAGTGTATTTGTGGTCACTGGCATGCTGAAAAAAATGAAGCAATTGCCAATCAAACGTTTTCCAGATGATATTGCCTTTTGTTCCCTTGTCAACACGATCTTATCACTTGGATTCATCAGTGTAATATTTCAGCCTTTTCTTGACAGCCACGCTTCCACTGAGACCATTTCTGATGAGGCAACAGTAGATGGATCAACTGAAGGGTCAGATGTATCACTCAGGTTCTGTGTCACGTCTTTGCTGGATTTTCTCCTGTTTCTTAAGGACATGACTTTCAGTAACTGTTCATCTGCTTTAAATAGATTTTTTATTTTTTTTGTCTAGTATCCTCACATTTAAAGACACACTGCACACCATGCCAAGTTTTTGGCTAACAGATCTTTGAGAATCAGCTTGCTGGTTTACAAGTATTATTATTTTTGGCATTTGTTACAGATTCAGTTTGTGTTTTTTTATTTGTCTTGCTTGTTTTTTTGTTGTAAAAATGATAACAGTGTTACTTTGCATTGCCCAAAACTGCTAACCACTGAACTGCTGCACTCTCAAACAGTGCTACTACTTGAGCGTGTAGATGGACACAAGTATAAAAGGCAGAATCAGGGGAGAGCAGATTGCAGTTGTTTTGGTCAGAAAAGCCATTCTGCTGCAGACTACTTTCCAACATCAAAGCTTTGTGCACTTTGTTTCCAGATTTTTTTTAAGTACGATACTGCACAATTATTTACATAGAAAAAGGAAAGCAGATAAAATTTGAATAAAAGATACCACTCGTTTCAAAGTCCAGTAACAGCTAAGAGAAAACAACACATCATAAATTAAATTTTAAGCTATGCCAACACATTAGGTCCTGTCATCCAAGCTTTTGTGTTTTGCAATAATATTTAAAACTGAATAGCTAGCACGAATATTTATGTATGAATCACTCATAAAACCTCTACAGAACGATCTGCTCTGTGAGGCTAGCGGCAGACTGATGACTGAATCACTGATTGCAGACCTAATCAATCATATGACAAACACTGTTTACTGCTTGTGAGATGGAATTACAAAAATCGATAAAACTTGGGGATCTCTACATATTAAAATTGATTTAAAACAAGAAGAAAGTTCCACTGGTAACCAACACAAAAGCAGTAATTTCATTCATCCCTATATCAGCTTACAGCTGCTGAGTACTTAGAACACAGATGATGACAAAGTCAGGAAGAAATGCAGCAGAAGGGAAATGTAATGGAAAGCTCCTAAAAAAAAACAATTCTCAAATCAAAGAGAGGCATTAGGTTCTTCACAGCCATATTGTAGGATTTTATGTGAACGTGGATTCCCACTACATGCTGCACACCGAAAGAGTATACTCTAGAAGTGCTGACATCCCTCGAGCCTCCGGGTTTCCAGTTCTGGACAATTTACTTCAACAGAAATGTGCTTAAGTGCTCAAGTGCTTTATGGATTCCTCTGCAGAGACACATAAAAGAATAAAAATGTGTCATACAGATGTTGATTTTGACAAAGGATATCCCCCCTCTCAAAGCTAGAGTTTTCTCTCTTTTGTGGAAATATCACCTGACGTAAGAGTTTCCACAGGAAACGCTGCTTTGAATACACTTCCTGTGACTCCAGCTGCTTGAAAACCTGCTTAGACTTCGACAGATTGAGCACCATTGGTTCTGTAATGGTTTTCAGATATCTATGTATCAGCTAGATTCAGAGAAGACTGGATTCAATTTCAGTGAATAGTAGACCTCTAGGAGTACCTTTTTTTTTAAATTCTGCTTTAACAAGCAAGTCTTCTCACCTGAGAAATATCTCAAGAATCAGTGCTGATATTTAGAAACTGATTTATTGGCCCCTGAATTATCGCAACTTGTGTTCCACGTGATCTTGAGAGGGTAAAATTAAAATCAGCACTTTCCTGATGAAAAGTTTTGTTGACATAACTATTCTTTCAAGCGCGCGCGCGCGTGTGTGTGTGTGTGTGTGTGTGTGTGTGTGTGTGTGTGTGTGTGTGTGTGTGTGTGTGTGTGTGTTTCTCCAGGAAAAAGGAGCAGAAGACAGCTGCAGCTACTTCTAATGGGTTTCTACAGTTTGTCTCTGGAGAAAAAGAACACACAGACACTCACGGGGTCATTATTGCTCTCCTGCCATTCTCCAGGTATTTTGTAACCTTTGCTCCACCTTGGTGGTCTCACAAGGAAAATAGCAGAGCAAAAGACAGAAAAAAGAAAGACAGGAAGAGGAGAGGGAAGAAATGAACAAAAACAAAGCTCTGGAGACGGAGGATTGACTCTGTCAGCTTCCAGCTGAAATACTCCACCGGGGGTGGCAGCTGCTGGGAAGCCCATTTTTACAATTTTCAGTGTAACAGTGGTGATGGATGATGGAGGGGAAGGAGGGGTGGATGTTACCTTCAGACAGAATTAAACTGAAACTCTGGATCCTTGGCAGCAAACTCTGTGTGAAGTGTGCAACCTACAGTATATATATAGTATACTATATATATATACTGTAGGTTCTAAAAATTGACACCTTAATGTGTACGGCAATGTAATCAGAACAACTTCTCAGAAGCAAATATTCTACCTGTTACTTTCTGGATCATTTAGTTCGCATTGTCTTTATATGTTAAGCTTTTACTCACTTTTTAAATGTTGCTCACATTTTTCAACACAACTTTTACTTGTTTTTTAATACTTCTGTGTTTATTTTATGGATTTGAACACAGTGTTATCTGTCAGCGTAGTGCTGTTATCAAATGCCCAGTGCAACTGTCTCCTTTGGGAGATTTGTCTCCCTCTGTCTCACTCAATCAGCAGCTTTGGCACATGTTTCTCTTGTTGAGATTTAAGTGCAGTGATGTGTTGGTTTCAAATTTGTGTTTTTGTTGTGAGTTATGAAGTTATGTGTGGGGAGAGAAATTTGTTTTTTTTTTTTTGCTGAGATGACTGAGGTCTTCTGCAGGTCCAAAACATAAGACTAAATCTGAACTGGATGTTTGGAAACCTAATC
The DNA here is from genome assembly GCF_007364275.1 of Archocentrus centrarchus. Classification (NCBI taxonomy): domain Eukaryota; kingdom Metazoa; phylum Chordata; class Actinopteri; order Cichliformes; family Cichlidae; genus Archocentrus; species Archocentrus centrarchus. The sequence continues at coordinate 25,243,231 of NC_044367.1, read as the reverse complement.
AAACTCGACATTCCAAATTAATTTTTTTGTAAAACAGGACAGAGTTGGATGTGTTTCGGTCTGCAGGGCCTGAAGAAGAAGGCCTGAACAAAATAAAGGTAAAATCACAAGAAAATCCTGCTGGGCATCAAGTCCAGACAATGAGGAAATATGACTCCATTACAGGCCACTCTAGTCACAAACCACCAGGCTGATCATTGTGCAGACTATGCCGGACCCTTTACTGTGAAGCCAGTTCAGCATACTCAGGATATCTGAAAATGTGTGGGCTTGGATATAGAGAAATGCTTTCACCTACATGGTGTGAAACAAGGAGAGTCGAGAAGGATTGCTCCGTTTCGTCTCGTTAGTTCCACTCAGCCAGGCTGCTGTCTGCTGACGCTGCCAATTTAATTCCAGCTGCAAATGCATGAGTTATTTTTATTCTTAAAGGTACTCATCATGACGACCACAAAAGTGTCTGTTATCTTTCAGTGCCTGCAGATAACAAGGCTCCTAATACATATTTGAACTATTACAGATTTTTTTAAAAAAATAAGCGTTTTGGACCAAATAAGGAAGGAATAACACAAAGCTAATTATTATCTAATTCATTTATACAACAGTTGGAAAATTAGGTCATTGGAAAATAAATAAAAATTAATCAGGTGTGTGGTTTTATTCACCTTTTGTCTGTAAAAGTCAATTTACTGGTTCATTGCTTTGTGCTTTGGGGAAATAACACGAATCCAGCTCACTGCATTATGGGCAATGAAAGGAAAAGGTAGCATTTGTTTATCTGCCATCAAATAATGTAGAACGGCTTTTAATGTGTTTTACAGTGATGCTGAGTGCTGATCATATTGTTCCCTTCACTGTCATGAATAGATGTGACGCATTTAAGATCATTTTTACACTTGGTACCACATGATGCACTTTAAATATGGAGATCAGGCGCACTCGGGTGTGGTACGCATCAGGGGTGAAATCTAGCTGTAACAAAAATTGGGAAGCGTCGTCTTTTTTTAGCATGTAATGTCACTCAGTTCTCTGCACCATCTGTCTCCTCCAAATTATGCATACACTTGCAGATTTCAACTCTTGTACCTGGCTCCTTACGTGACAGGAGATGGTTGAAGCCTGGCAAGTATGTCGAGTGACTTCCTTCTGAGCTGTGCTTTCAGAACCAGAAAAAACAATTGATAACACTCCGTTCTAAAGTTAGTTGTAAGAACTTTAACAACTGGATCTGGCACAGTTATTTACTCAAAAAAAAATGTAAATAAATCCATCCAGCCATCTCTTCTGCTTATCCTGTTCAGGGTCGCGGGAGGACTGGAGTCTATCCCAGCTGTCATAGGGCGAGAGGCAGGGTACACACTGTGCAGGTGACCAGCCTGTCACAGGGCTAACACAGAGAGACAGACAGCCATTCACACTCACATTCACATCAATGGACAATTTAGAATCGCCAATTAAAAGCAGTGTTTTCCTGTTGTGACATACTCATAAAATGTAATCCACTGATTCATATTCGTGGCCGCAGATTTTCCTTCTTAAATGTACATGGACATAATAAAGTGTGACAAGACCTGAAAGAGTGACAAAGCCCACCGTAGGAGTGCCGTGAAAAGGTATTTACCCCCTTCCTGATATCTTAGTTTTTCCCTTAACAAATGAAATGTCATTTAAAAATTGCATTTTGTATTTAATCAGGTTATCGGTATCTAATATGAAAAATTTGTTTGATGATCTGAAACATTCAAGTGTGGCAAATATGTGTCATTTTAATAAGTGCTTGCAAGGCAACATGATAATAGTATAATATTTGATCTAAATAAGAACCTTTAGGGGCCTAAAATGTACCTGTGTGCCAATTTTGGTTGTTCAGCTCCTGGTTTATAGGAGAAAAAAGTGTACATGTACATAAAGACAAACAAATGGTTCATATTTTTGTCACTATGTCATGCATTTCTATGAGAAAAGGCAACAAAGGCCAGCAAAGAAGTTAGTTGTGGGAGTCAGTTATACTCTGTCTCGGTATTGATTAATTGCACAATATCTGCAAGTGCCTATGATCTTATTTTGTGTACTGAGTATGAGAAAACCAACCCACCAGGAGGTTTTCAGTGTATTTTGTGACATTTCTCTGAATCAGCCTGATGACATATTTTCTTCAAGACCTCCAGCAGTGAAAATGAAAGTACAAATTCAGCTGTTTGCTTCAAGCTATAAACAAGGCAAACCAAACAGATTAGACGGGGTGCCGACAATGTCAGTGACAGACACTCAACAGAGCAGCAACACAACTGTGTTTCATACAAGAATGAAGCATAAACCTGCTGTTGTACTAAATCTCATTAAGCATGAGCGACACGCATCGCAGTAATCAAAGTATGGGGAAGCCAGTGGGTTAGGTTAAATAGAGGAATAATGGTAAGAGTACACAGCCACAGTGATGCCACCCATCAGTCGGCAGTTCTAAAGTGGATCCTCAATCTGAACATTTTCGCATAATCGATTCCATAAGGCTTGAAACTAGCAGTTTAGAGCATAAACTCATCAGGATGGGCCACAGAGCAAATGAGCAATGGGATCATTTTCTTACAGCCTTCTTTACTGTCAGACTTCTTTTTGCAAACTCAAGCATCTCACACACACACACACACACACACACACCATCCCCCCAGCCCCACAGCCTTCATTTTTCACTCACATTTTTCCTCCACGCAAGATGCAGTCACAAAACTCTGTTCCAACTACACAGGTGTGTAGTTGGAAAGTTGAGTTCGAAGGTGGGTTGCTCACGGCTGCTCACATCTTTAGCTCCTTCTTTTTTCTTTTTTTTGTTCAGTAACTCACAACAAAAAAACTTCAGTGTATTTATGGAGCACTGTGCGGCGTGTTCGACAGCTGACATTCCCAGACAAATATCTAGATTTCTAGCTGATCCATATTCATCAAAATTCCTGGATTTATTTGGGTCATTAATGATTATTTTGCTCTCCTGTTTGTTAATATCATCTAACTTTGTGAAGACTTTTGCATGAGTGCCCCCACCAAAAAAAAATAAAAAATCATCGACATAGTCACCAATTACCTAGCTCGCCCTGTGCATTAGAACATCCCTGAGTACAGCCGACAGGTCTGAGAAAACCTTTGTTCTTACAGATATGAGAAGATAAAACGCAAAATTCAGAAGTTGATGTCAGCAGCAGAGCGGCATCCCTCAGAAATAAAGACAAGAGGAATGAAAAGGAGAAACCTGGACCTTTTTGCTGACAGCCCTCATAGTGAAAATTATTAACCTGATTATGTCAATTCCCAGCTGGTGGAGAAATTTGCATCTCTCCCACCGCTATGATGGAAATCTTCATGTGTCGATGCAACTGTGGGCTTTGATAATAAGGAACTGACTGTAAAACTGGATGTTTTCATCTGTATCATAGCTACAGTGTCAATATTTCAGTGTGACAGCAAGCTCGCTATCTATGTACCTGAACAAAAAGTGCATATCTGCTTAAAAAAAGAAAAAGTGTAGACAAAGAAAAAGTAGTTCTTAAGGTGGTAGGAAACAGTGAGTGTATTTGAATATCACAGATTGACAGGATCAAAGTACAGATCTCTACAATCTGTGGATTTTTTTGTTTAACTTCCTGTTCTGAAAAGCAGGTTGGGCTGTTTTGACTGAGTACATGTCAAACTTAAATAAACTTGAAAGGTGACACTGAAGCTTTGTTGATTTATGTCATAAAGTTACCTTTGGCAGCAGTGTCTCCTCTCACAACTTACTTGAGGAAAAAGTACTTCCCTTTCACTGAGACTTCATGCAGCTCTGCAGATACTTCACTTCAAAAGCCTGACAGACATTTTGTTGGTTGAGTTTGACGTCATTTGTGTTTGCGTGGAGCTATCCTCTGTCTTTCATCCGGCGCTGTTTGCCAGGCTCTATCCAACTTCTCACATGTTCCCCTTCCTTTTTCTTCCTCCCTGTCCACCATCCATTTGTTTATCCATCGCTATATTTCATCAACAGGAACTGCCTTCAGGTGAACAGGAACTTTTTTGAGGAACTCCGGCAGAAATCGAGTTCTAAATTAAAGTCACCCCCAAACACTTCCCTGTTTGGGTGCTAGAACTTTCTGAAGTTTCAGCAGCTTTCAGGGTAAGGCTTGCAGCAGTAAAGTCAGGTTCTGATTAGTCAAGTTTTCTGCAGCATTGTCAGACATCACATTTACCCAACAGAAACAACCCACAAACATGTTTTTGTTGTGGTTCTTGGATGACAGTCATCAGAAGGAATCAATCAAGTCCAAGCTTTGCAAAGACTGTCGTTTTTGCAGGGGATGATATTTATTCTGTCTGTGGAAACACAAATCACACTGTCCTAGACGACATTTTATCACTAAGAGTCAGTAAGTCATCCAAATCAACAACTATTAGTTCCTGTTGTCTTAAAGAACATTTGAATGTTTCTAGTTTGGAAAAAAAAAAAAATGAAAGTCCACATTAGGGGATGGGTTGGGTGTTTATGACTCCACAAACACACACCACTTGACCAGATTACTGCTGTTCAACTCTCTATTTAAAGCTTCACTTTCACTTGCTGTTTGGTTCACCTTTAGATACTAAAATTACTTTGGAGATAAAATGCATCCTAAATATATTTACATTTCCGAAGTTTGCCCCATTCCAGCAAATATGGGCCCAGGGTGGGCAGGTATGGTTGAACTGTGGGGCCTTGTGGCCAGGGGAAAACCAGCCTTATTCCACATGGGCCCCAAGTGGATTTGCCCACACAGTGACCACAGCAAGTTTGTCCTTTGGGGCCCCTACATTGGTTTTCTGTGGTCCAGCCCACAGTTGGCTTGCCTGCAGAAAAGCCATGCAGGGCCCAAAACAGTTTTGCCCTTTTAGAGTGGCCAACCTACTGTGGAGCCTTGGTGGGGGCCTAAATTGGGCAGTCCACATGACAGTGGGCATACACACAGTATGTTGTGGGCCCACAAAGGGCTCCATTGTGGGCTCCTTTCTGTTTAGTATGGGCGACCCACAGTCAGCCCACACCATGGCCCCACATAGGCCCCAGCGGTATCCTACAATTCACAACAGTACTAGGGCCCATAGTGGGTTGCCCACTGAGGACCATGCAGGTGTGCCCACAGTGCCGAGGGGGCATGTTTGCTGGGATCTTTAGTCCCATCTAAAAGGGAAAGACACCAGTGCACATTTTACATGCACTTATTCACATGGCCTTCCATCCATTTCCTTCCACTCATCCAATTCAGAGCCAAGGCGGAGGTATAGCCTATTCCAGCTGTCAAAGGATGAGAGGCAGAGTACACACCAGCAGTCTGTCACAGGGCCCTGTGACAGACTGGCTCTAGAGGTCACCTAACTTTAAAACATAGCCACAGATCAACTCACTTTCTGGGGTAAAATCTGGGAAAAGTTACTAGACTTTAGTTCATGGGAATTTAAAGAACCTTTTGGTGGAAAAAAACAATCATTTTTCAGAAGTGTTTGTTCCTCACCTTCATTTCTCAGTCTAACCCATGAAATTTTCACTGAATCCTCCCATCATCTCCTCCATCTCTCACTATCTGTCTTAAGGATCTGAGCTTCATTTCATCTCTCTGGTCTTGCTTTACAGCCTCATAACTGCAAACACAAACACACACACACACACACACACACACACACACACACACACACACACACACACACACACACACACACACACACACACACACACACAGACTTAATAGTAACCTGAGGAGCACACGCACTACATACACGCACTACATCTGTCTCACAGGCAGTCATAAAGCCAACAAATCAAAGCTGTTATGTCACTCAACAGTGTGTGTGCGTCTGTGTGTGCGCGTCTGTGTGTGCGTGTCTGTGTGTGTTATGGATGGGAACTTTGGCAGAGGACACCAACAAAGCTTTCAGTATATTTGTTGTTCTCTCTCCAAATACCCCGAGTTTATAGCACCAAGCACAGGATTCTTTCAACTCTTCTGATTTATTAGTTTTCAGAAAGACTTGTTTAAAACTAATGTACCCAAAGCTTCTTTATATTGTGTTTTATTTTTAGATTTGTGCTACATGAAAGCACCAAACATCCCAGCAGAAAAACCTCAAAATCTCTTTGTAGTGTTTCTAAGGTCTTCCTGTGTATGCTCGGGTTCTCCCTATACACTCCATCCTCCCACAGGCCAAAAACACACAATAGGTCAACTGCTGATTTCACATGCATCATTTTTGCAAAGCAGCTCTCCATTCTGCTTCTTTTCAAACATGACAAGCCAAGACAAAAGACATCATGGAGCACCTCCACTTTTAAAATGTTCCCAGTATCTCTTAAAGTCATGCAAAGGATGAAATCAATCTGTGCCTGAGATGAGACATTGTAGAACATTACGTGCTGTATTGCTAGGGTTAGCACTGTGCAGGGCTACTGACCTGACCAGGCCAGCTGTAGCCTGGCTCTCTCCCAGTGCCAGCTATAATAGGCACCAGTTCCCATGCAGCTACCATTAAATAAATGGTTAGAAAATTAGCTTGTAACTTTGCTAACCCAGAAAATGGAGGAAAAGCTTTTAATGCAGTAAACATTGTGAAAGGGTCACCAGAGCAAGAGAGTCGCTTACATTTACGCAGGTAGCACAACAACGATGATTTCAATAGTAATTAACATTTTTACGGCATTCTCGGACAGCCTGAAAATAAAAGTTTTAAAAAAGGATGCGGTCACTACATGTACTGCAAAATTAAAACAAATTATTTTATTTATACATTTGGTTTCAATATATTCCTGGCTTACCAAAACAGGTAAATTAGCAGAAGTTTTTAATTTCCACAAAATAACTTCTTTCAAAGCATACTGTGCTTACTGGTTAATGCTTAATTGCAAGGAATGCAACTTAAAGGACTAATACAAAGCCAGCAATGAGCTTTAACTGTGATTACGGTATAACGAAGCTTCGGAAATGTTACAGTGTGTGACAGTGAAGTGAAACCCACTTTGGCTGGATGTTATTTCATTTTAAAGCATCAGTTGCAAGGTGGGCCATTATTAAACACATGTAAAGTTTCACCCTGCAATACAGACAGAAGGGAGGCACACTGCTGTAAATCACAAATTTGTCACATATTTTTCTGAACACTTCTTATGAAATGAAATCTAAAACGTTCTTTTAAGCATCTCTGCTGTTGTTTGCTTTTCTTTTTTTAATTGCCTCTTACGATGGCAGCCCCTACAGAAGCAACACAGAAATTCTGTCAGTCCATTAAGGACGTAAAAACTCGACAGCTCTTCCCTTTCAAGACAGAAAATTCACTTCCTTGTCCAGTTCCAAGGTGAATGCTCAAAATATGCTGTATGATAGCAACTTGATTGAATACCACCACTCAGGACAGAGCAGATGAGTCACCTACACCGCCCCGGCTATGGAGGAGAATTGTGAGACCGTCGTCTCTCAGGTAGAAGAGCAGTTTTCACACAATAAGCTGGTTGACAGCTCATTTTTCCTCACTTTGTGTTGAGTTGATTTCTGCCCCAAGAGCTTGACTCTGATGTCAAACCACAGCCAATTTAAGCAGTGAAGAAAAAAGTTGAGTTAGACACTGTGTGCCAACATTTGAGAGTGTGTGTCTGTTATCGCCCATCCGCAAGAGCCTCTCGGACAGGACATTTTGCTGACACTCCCCCTTGTCTGCTTAAAATCACTGCAAATCCCATAACCAAGGCTCAGGGAAACTTTTCCACTTTGAAGAGGATAAACTTGAACCTGAAAAAGCACCAAGTTTGAATGTACTGGATCTGCTTTCGACTAAAAACAGCTTATTCAGCATCTGCGAGACTCCTAAAAGTGATGGAGAAAGATTTGCAGGCAGGAGGAGCTGCCGCACCTCATCACACCTCCCTCTATGACATCACAGAATCAAGAGTAGAAAAAAATATCTAAGAGCCTAAAGTCTGAAGCCTGAGCTTTAGGCTCACATGGATTACTTGTCCACAGTCATTTGTTTTTCATTTTCTTGTTTCAGTTGGTAAAAAAAATCCAAAATTAAACTGCTGCAGTGCGAACCTGTACTTTTTCTCTCTTTTATGCCCTGTTTCTTACATTATACAGTATTATATCATTTATACTGAACCACCAAACTCAAGAAATATGGTATATTATAAAACAGTGCTCCGGTATTGGCTAAGTTATTATATACTAGTAGAAAGTAACACCAACAACATGTGAAATGAATTAAATTAAGCATGTGATTCATTTTATGGAGCTGTACTGTATTTGTGTGTTTTGCTCTCTGCCAATACTCAGATAATTAACACCATAATTATACATTTGGATTCTCCAGTAGTCACATATATTAATCACAAGAACAGCATGTTTACATGCTGTTACAGGCAATAGACTAATTATCCACACTATGTCCTCAAATAGGCTGATCTCTAATTAGAAACATGGGAAAGTTTCATTCATCTGGCAGAAATGATTAAATAACTTGTTTATGCTTCCATACATCATTAACAGAGAACAGCTAAAAAATCATTTTCTGCCTCATACTCTTTTCAGGTGGGAGATGTCAGAAAAGGAATATTACAGTACAATATATAACTATAGAACGTGATGTACACAGTTGTGTCTGTTGTGACTGAAGGGGTTAAAGTCATTTTCATAATATTTACAGTGAGGTTAAGAAGCCATATCCACCCTCCTCAACTTTCTTCTATAAAAATTTAATATCTGCCACTGCCCCTAACAGGCAATAGTCATTTTTTATTGTCAAGTGGACCCTGGTGCAGATACTGTTGGAAGGCAGCTGAGGAATTAGCCGGGCTGGGAAAAGGGTTGGAGGGGATCTAGGCTAGCACCAGGAATACTTAGGATGAAGCTTGTGCTGGTCCTGAAATAAGTAGGGCCAAGCAGAGCGCAGAGAGATGCAAAGCAAAGCTGAAGAAGGGTCCAAGGAGCAGGGAATGGACACGAGAAAAACAGGGCAGAACCGTGACAGGATAGTAAACAAATGTCTGGAACCTCGACTTGCATCAGTAAACTTCTGGCAGCATGGTGGCAGCACAGCTAAAGAGGGCCTGATGGGAGAAGAAGTTGAAACTGGTGATGCTCTGCTCAGGTTCCAGAGCACCTGTGTCCACGTCTGCGATCAAATACACAGAAAGACACCAGAAGAGAGACAGACAGGCAGGAGTGGAGACAAAAGGAGAGAATGTGACATATATGGGCCTTTGGGACAGTTGCACTTTATTTTAAAGGATGTCCTCACCTTTAAAATAAAGACCAACGTAACAAGCACTTTAGTGCTTTGTATCAAATTACACAAAGGCAGAAAAATATGATCTTTATTAGACTGAAAACAAGCAGTCCTAACATATGACATGTTGCATCTAAATAGAAATCATAGTGCCTCTGATTTAAAATATGCTAAACTGAATTATTGTGGGTAAAAATGAATTATTTGCTTTCTTGCCAAGCCTTTTTCTAAATGACTGAACTCTCTGAACTATAGGTCACAATAACAGCCTTGCAGAAGATAGTCTCACGTTTTTTGGTATGTATAGTTTCAAATTTTGTGGACATGACACCACTGACATTTATAAATCTGCATTTTTGCAAAAGTAAAAGAAACAATATAGAAAATAGGTGGAGACAAAATGCAATATTTTATAAAAGCGCCTTCCTGAAAAACGTCCTCAGGACAAACATGTCTGAAAGATCTGATTGGCTTGACAAAAGGTACAGCTTGAACAAGGTCTGCAGGTGCCTTTGGAGACACCTGTACAGACTGTCAGTCACAGACAGGCGTCTGGCATGGTAGTTGACCTGACTGGTGCTGGAAAGGCATTGAAGCACAACATGGGTTTTGCCCAATGTGGCATTCTCAGAGCACAGCTGTCATAAGTAGCAAGTCTTTGACAGCGATACAAGTTCACAGAGCTGTTTGAAGCTGATTTTCTGGTAGATGTTGCTATTAAATTCTTTACAGTTGAACTTTCAGCATTTGCAGTGACATCACTGGATGATATTTTGTTTGAGCATTAACACAACATATTCCATCCTAGTTTCCTCTCCAAAGCAGTTTGGTATTGTGGCAACCATTTAGCTCAGCTCCCCACGGTGTGAGGCAGGACATTTTCCTGTCTCCTGCCTGACTTCATCTTCCCGATCCCATTCTAAATACTGCCTGTCCACCAGTTAAACCATTCCACACTATCTTTGTACTCTCATCCAGATGTCCCAGCCTTGCTTTTTGTCCTGCCTGTTTTTGATTACAGTTTTAACATTTGCCTATTAACATGCTCAACTTTTGGGTTGTGTCACCATCCTGCTTGCTCATCTATCATATTACTGTCCATCCTTATTTAGTAATTTGTGTATTCTAGACTCTTTTCCTTCCTTCTTAATCCCTCCTACCCAAGGTGCTAGTTGATGAAGCAAGAAAGAGGCACAACAGAAGAGAAGATGCGCTGCTGCATCTTCTTTTCATCAGAATCACAGCCTTTATGCCAGATCGTAGTTATTAAAAGTCTGAAAAAATTACACATGTGCTTCTGTCCTGCTCGGTCCTCTACTAGAGTTGCATTTTAGGAATTATAATATTCTTTAAGGAGGTGAGCTGAAAAAGATTTCTTAGTCACAGTGACTGGCAGAAATAGTTATTTTGGTCAATAAAGCAAAACCAAAAAGAAAAGAGCAGGAAGACAGTGTGAGTAGTGTTTATGATCCTTTTTACAAAATACTATAGTATTCACACTCCTTCATATACAGTGATTTATTGTATGTCTACTAATGCTGAGTGCTCTATAGCATCTGCAAAACGAAATGTATTTTATGGAGCTATATTCTCTAAATTTATGGCTAACAGTAAAAATACCTGTATCCTCTAAATTATTGGATTCAGTCTCCTGGCACACACACACACATATGGCAACCAGCAATTGGCGTGTTGAATGGGTGAGATCCTTAGCGCCTCCACATCAGTGTGCTTGATCTTTAAACAGTGAGAATAAGTGTGACTCACAGATTCCTGACACTGTGAAAATTCAAACTATTAGTTTGAGGGTAAAAACAACAAGAGAAGCTTCCTTTAACGAGGTGGCACAACGCATTCACAGCAGTTTGTGGGCTACATTATTAGGGAGTCAACTCACTGACAACAAGTCATAGGAATGCAAGAGAGGAATATTTTGGGGGTGATTTCATAAAAATTGTGTGCTTGGAACTTAGTGGAAGTAAAGTATCCTGTACATATTGTATAGTTTTTGTTTGTAGTTTGAAATGTTTTGTCTGTCATCAGGGGACTGAAAGTTCAACTTCCAATATATGGAACTAATTCTCAGTTGTTTGTTGATCCATCATATATCCCAACAACTGCTGGATGGATTGGCTCTCATGTCCCCCATAAGATGAAAGCATCTGACAATTCCCAAACCTGGTGCCACAGACAGGCAGGGGACAGACTGAGACAGTCTTTGTGCGTGCCTCTGTAGTTGCACCACCAGTCTGACATTTATGATGCTGGATGGGCATGAAATTTAGTAGATACATACTTATTCCCCACAAAGTGAAGTTTATGGACTTTGACCCCCATGAGGCAATTTATGAAACATTTGGGTCACATTTTCTGCTACTGTGAAGAACTCTGCAAGTAGAAAATTAACTTCTCTCCCAAAGGCATAAACTTAAAGCCCAAACTTTATTTCAATATTTTAAGCATGATTAGTCTATAATTACTTTTTATAATGTAAAAGAAAAAAGAATCTAAGCAGCTTCCAGCAGAAGGAGGGCAGGCAGATGAGTGCTGCAACAGGTAAATCCCCTTTTAGTGCGGGCCAGGTAATAGGTGGCATATTGGGTTATCTGTTTTAATATTTTCATTGATGTTTATGATTATATTTGAATCTGACAGGAACACTTTGACAGGCCTGTGTAGATTGGAAAATGTATTATGTTTTGCATTATGAGGGTGACATGGTGTGCCTTTTCCACAGGCCTGTTAGTAACTGCACATTTACAACCAATACTGTCTGTTAAGATGCTGAAATCAATCATGTTGCATCCACGTGAAATATGAATCTCCAGCCACACAACCTCTCCCCCTGTTTATTGACCTGGTAAATTTATGACCCCTATAAACCACTAGTGTATGCCTAATAGCCTCTATATTTGATAATAACAGGCTACTGAGCATGCATGCCACATAAATGTGTGGCATTTTATGTAGGTGGGTTTTATATCCTTTGCATGTCCTCATGTCTTGAATTCTGAAGCATATTTGGCCACCTTGCATCCCTCTCTCTCCTTCTCTTGTTTGTTCCATCAATTAGATTACTTATCCACCACAGGGAGATATGCTGTGATATTGATTTACATTGCTCATAAATAATCACATTCATGCTCACATCTCTCTGTCTCCCTCTGTATTTCAGAGACAATCTAAGCACTTATTAAAGGGCTTCAACACCAGAGATTACCATAGCAAGAGTGGGGCAAGACTACATGTCTTTACCCAGGTCTTTGAAAAACAAGTTCACCTGCACACCAAAGGTTTTTCACCTGGTGAAAAACTGATATCTCCCCATTTTTAGCTTCACGGAGTGACGAGGCTGCACTAGACTTGCAGAAGCAGCACGTCTCTGCAAAGCAGGCCGGGATTGTATCCTGTTGCTTTTGTAATATCTTACTGTTACTGTTTATATCCTCTCGCAAGTGTTTTGTGGATCTGCAGCTCTCTTGTCATTTGTTTCAGGATGCTTTTTTGAAGAAAGTAATTGTGTGTTTGCACTGCGCTGCTACCCAAGCCGCCCAGCCCAACTTTCTGCTCAGTCATTCTTTATATAAGCTGTTTGCTTAGGCATCTCTTTGGGGTGGAAGCTGAGCTTCTAGTCAGAGCTGTCACCGGCTGCTTGTGGATTCATATTTTCTCAGCTCGGTTTCTGCTCTGCTGCTGTGCTTGTTGGCATGAGCTTTAGACAGACTGATTCAATTTAGGTATTAAAGCCTTTTTTAATACAGCCAAAAAGTTACAGTCTGAATTGGGTAGCAGTAAAATACCTGCTGGATCACGCTGACACTTAAATATAAAAAGCAAAAATAAATCCTTGAAGTGCAGTCTTGATTACTAAGAATATGATATGAATAAGAATATGGTATGTGGACTGTAATATAATATAGCTCAAAGTAGCAGTGTGCATCTGGTAGATGGGTCAAATTGAAGTCAGATCACATTCTCACTGTAAATAAACCACCTTGGAGTTTATTTGGAGCCTGACTGAGAACACCTTCTCCAAAAGGTCTTGGTGTGGTTGTTTTGGTCAGCACATAGTGATTACCAGGTTAACATCTACACAAATGAACTGCACCAATGAGGAAAATGAACCAGAGCTTCTTTTTCCAGCTTGTGCATGTTTGAGGTCCATGGTGAAATCATAGATAGAAAGTTTTGTCCAGATTGCTCTCCTGGGTCTCTGCGCTCTTCTTTTTACTCCTCACTTTCCCTTCAACCTGCAACCAGTCACAGCAGATTACTGCCCCTCTCTGAGGGATTATTGAGCAGGCATCAAGACATTAAGAGTCTACTGAATCAGTCCCTGCTTTACAGCAGAAATATATGTTTATATTTTGGTAATAAGAAGTTTGTGCTTCAGATTTTTTGGATGAAATTCTTCTTTTTTTAACTTTTATTTCAGTCTGTTATATTTCACTGATTAATGGGTACCTGCATCTGTGCAACTCACCAGTACAGTTCATGGATTCAGCTAACAAACTAACAAACTTGCTAGTTTTAACTAATAACTGAGACTTACAAATAAATTCATTTATGCCTCCAAATCAACAGCATGGCAGAGGCCAAAATGCTAACACTGAGGCTTCAAAGCCACAACATCATGGTGCCTATCTTTTAAACCATATGTGTGAATGTAATGCATTTTGCAGTACAGCCCAACATTTACACATTTTTCTGTGCGACTGAGTGACACTAAAGTTGTTAGAGAAAAAATTCAATCATTTTTTTTTCCATGCTTGTTTGAGGTGTGAGCTTTTTCACATCCAGACAACATTAACCCAGCTAACACATATTAACTGAAAGCGTTGCAGTGTAGGACAACATGTCTGCAAGCTTTTACAAAGTGTGTGACAAAAAAACAGCAAATACTGTATACACTCTGGGATAAAGAAAGGGAAACCTGTAAATGACAGACTTCGCACTATGACAGACATTCTGCATTTGACTTGAATGCTGTTTCTTTCAGCATTTTCAAATCCTTTAAACTGATAATTCAAAGAACAGCTAACAGCTTCCCTAAAGGCTAAAAAAAAAAAAAAAAAGGCCGAATGGAGGCAAAGCTATTGCTGAAGCTCTTTTTGCTGTTGCTTTGTTGATAGAGAGCAGAGCAACTGTATATTCTAATGAAATGAAGTTTGAGAGTTTAAATCTGAGATAGCCTACGCATCCCGCTGTCGATCTCCACATACAAAGCATCCCTCCTGCCGCAGCTGAAGTTAGCCCAAAAAGAGTTTGTTTGTTTTTTTTATCCTTTCAATTCACTAAAACTGAACAGTTTCTTTTCTTTTTTGTTATTTCACATTGCTGATGCTAATGAATACAGAGACCTCACAGCTAATTCTGGTCTAACACTTTTCCACATCTTCTAAGATTTGGGCATTTTTTTATGCACCTATTTTTGCAACTTATGGATATTTCCATAGTCCAGCAGTGTGTCTTGCATTTGCACTCTCATTCTTTTCTTCTCTTTTCACTCTGGCAGACCCACTAGAACAAGAAAATGTACAGATACAGATTATTATAATCATGAGTATTCTACTGCAATGCCACTGCCATCAAGATGGAAGCATGATAAGAGAAGAAAAATGCAGATTAAATTGCAGTCTTCGTAATTTTAAGCACACACATTACTCATTTGGGTTTAAATGTGACAGCATCGGGTCCTTAACAAGCATCCATATGTGTTGGTTTTGGATCCATCTCATCTACCAATGCATCACTGTGCAGATGCCAGAGGACTGTGTGTAATGTTGATACAACAGGAGCTTTGACACCCTGAATAAGGACAGGCCAGGCACTCAAAAGTTGATATATTGTCTTAGTTAATAAAAAGGCAACAACCTGAATTCAGGGTCCATTAGTGAGGACGTTCACAATGAGCATTAAATTATTAAAGAAATATTCCCAAAGAGCTATTAGCTGTAAACTTGGCAGATCTCAGCAGGGTGTATAATGTGTCCTTACACATTTATAATAATGGAGAATAAAAGAAGAAGCAGCAGGCCTAGAAAATATCTAAGACCTGACACAGGCCCTGAGAGATACAGAGATGGCCTTCAATTATTCCAACTACTGTTTGCTGAAGGCCAAATTACACAAGAACTGGACTGAAAATCAGTGGCAAAAATTTTTGCTTCAAACCATCATCAGTATGTACAGAGGAGGTCAGGAGAGAGGTCCAACAGTGAGAAGCTGCAGCCACCTGTAAAACAAGGCAGAGGCTCTGTCATGGTTTGGGGCTGCATTTCAGCCAGTGTCAAAATTGATGGAATTATGAACACAGAAAAGTACCATCAGATTTTGATGCACTATGGAAAGTGTCTGATTGGCAACAGCTTCATTTTTCAGCATGGCAATAACCCCAAACACACTGCCAATGCAGTAAAAGCATGCCTGGATAGAAAAACACACAATGGGACACTGTGGGGAGGATTAGCCTCCCCAGAGCAGGGACCCCAAGATTATTGAAGCAGTGTGTGATCATCTAAAGGCAGCAAGCATCCAAAGAACTGCACCTGCTGCACCTGTTTCCCATTTTCCTACAAAAATATAAAGAAATGAGGGGTGGCTCAAGACTTTTGCACAGTAGTCTGTTGTTTAAGCGGAGGCATTTTGCAGGTAGTTTTACCAACAAACACAGTTTCTGGTAAGTTTTGTAAAGAATCTACTTCAGTTTTTCCTTACTTGGACAGTCCACTTCCTAAGCACAGTATCACGGTAACAATATCTCATGACACCCACCACTGACACACACACGCCCAGTTAACGCATTGCTCTGCTGTTGGGAAGTAAATCCCCACATGCACTACAAATTAGATCACTACAGCAACATGATGCTGCAATGACTGATTAAGGCAATTTTACAAATCACTCTCTGGTGATGATCTGAACACAGATGGAATCGGTTTACTCCTGCTGTATTTGTCACGTTAGAGCTATTTTAAAGGACTCTGTAGAAGTGGAGAACTCTGTTAGTTCTCCACTGGAGGAGAACAAAATCACTCAAATGATTATTTTCACCATCCATTAATCTCTGGATTATTTTTGTGACTTGTCAGTTAGGTCCACTGATACAGCAGAGAATAATTTTTAAAAAGAATTACTTTCCAAGGTCCAGTGTAAGGCCATCAAATAGTTGAAATATGTTCCTTATATTGTTTGTCATTTTTGTTTTAAAAATGAGGTAATGATTACGACTGTGGCAGCTCATGACTTCATGAAAGATCATGCTGTGCTCTTTTATTGCACATCAAAAAAAATGTACAAGTTTTATGAAGTCCAAAGTATTTTCACTTCATCCATCTCTTCTGCAACTCTTTAAAGGAATACATTTTAAATTGAAAATTTAAAGACAGGCAGGGCTCTGCGTTCAATCATTAGTTTATTCTTATTTATTATTAATCTCTGGCTTTCTTCCACAGTGTGTCTTCTGTCCTGTCTCCCTCCCCTCACCCCAAACCGGACTTCTGGAGGTTTATTCCTGTTAAAGGGGAGTTTTTCCTTCCCACTGTTGCCAAGTGCTTGCTCATAGAGGGGTGTTGGGGTTTTCTCTGTATTACCTTTACCTTACAATATATAGCCCCTCAAGGTGACTGTTGTTGTGATTTTGCACTATATAAATAAAACTGAATTGAATTGAATTAAAGTGGGATGCTATCCTTGTTTATTCTTCCACATGTAAGGATTACGCTGCAGTATTTCTTTTGGTATCAGGGTTGAAGCATTTTCTATCCTGAACACAAATCCTGTGACATATTGCAATATTATCTGATGCTGTTTTGTGTTTTGTTTTGTTTTTCCAGCCCTTCGTGTTATAGACTCAAGCAATAAGCCAGTATACCCAGGAAAGATGCTCTACCAGGGATCAGTTAGTCAGTGATGTATGTGTAAACCATACATCCACTCTGCATCACTGTCCACATCGCTGCAGCTCACTACAACAATTTCCTTCAAGTCCATTATGCGAGGCTGACTACATACTTTCTTTACATTTTGGTAATGCACTAACCACAAATCTGATTTCTTAGATATGTCCATTAAAAAAAATTCTAGCTAACAGCATCCTGCACTTTAGATCTTTTCCTCACTTTTGGCAGCAGAAGAGCTTCAACAACACACTCAGCTTGATGGCCAGCTGCCTGTCAGGCCTCTCCACCCAGCCCTGCTCTTTTCAGCTCTTCAGGCACCCAACCCAGTGCAAGAGCTGCTAGTTTATCAGTCTCTTCTTGAAATGATCATCCCCTTTTCTACAGCCTTCACTCCCTCTATCAGGCACTCTGTGATGTCCTTCGTGCTCTTATCCCTCATCCCTCCAGCCTCTTTTCTTCCCTGTGCATTTTGCCACTTTTTCAGACTTCCGCGCTTCGGAATTTTTTTCCTTGTGATTTAAAATGTTAAGCCTTTTGTCCTACAAGTAAACGTGCTGCATAAGTGACACTGTCACTTTGAGCTCTTTCTTATTTTCTTCTTGATATGCAAGGTTCACATTCAATAGTCTGTACTCAAAATAAGTAGTGCTTCTAAATCTCAGCAGTTCTAAAGAGTACTTTAAAATGCGTTTCCCACTCACCTATAAGAAGCCCTTGATGGCCTGCCATCAGGAGAAATCTTCTGTTTCTATTCCAAGGACACTTCAGGTTTTGGATGGGAACCATTAACTCTGTGGTTCCATGATGCCTCCATGACCTGAAAGAAGCACAACTTTCAGGTGCCCCTTTTTTTCATTATTTTTTTACTGTGGATCTCTGTAGTACCACTACATTACACTACATGTAAGTAGGCCTGTGCATACAACATACAGGATACCAAGGAAATAAAAAGAAAGGGCACTACTGGGAATTAGAATTGATAGTTTGGTTTTTAGTTCAGATTTTATTCCATTGTGTTTTAATTATTTAGTATTTCTTCAGTATATTGATCTTTTCCTGTCTGATTTTTTTTATTATGCCCCTATTATGGCAGAGATGTGGAGCACTACCACCACCCAGTGCTCTCTAGTGGGCCTGCAGAGGGCTGAGATGGCAGGTGAATCAGCAATAAAGGGAAAAAAAAGGGATCTGTTTACCTGCAGATTCTTTTTTTTTTTTAACTGTCCACTGAAACTGAGAGGTGACTGAATGCATTTGCCACACAATTGCTCACTGAGTTTTCTTTATTTTCCCTTTTAAAATAGTTGAGGGTGAACATTAGCTCTGCATAACCACAGGATTCTTTTAATCTGCAACATCAATCAAGATGCTTTTGTTTCTTTTATATTTAATTTTCTTTCTTTACTGGAAGGATATCAGCTTGGTGGCATAAAAAATAGTCCCAGTGGTCATCTAGAGCTGCATACAGACAGGCTATTGTCTGCATGGTGAAAGCTCAGAACCTGATGAGTATTCAAAAGAAGACACCACCACTGCTTCAAGCAATCAATGCAGCGACGTAGAGTTTGTAAGGATGTCACTGATTAGCAGACTGCAACAAGGGAGGCAGACAGGTGTCAGGTGCTTGTTAATGCCCACACAGGCAAGCACAATAAATAGTTTTCTTTTTGTTTACCCTGCAGTCATTTGATTTTCAGCACTTGCTACTGGCAGCAATCAACATTGCTTTTTTTGGGGGGGGGTGCTTTTGCACACACAAATTCATCACCAGGTAAAGCACTTAACTTTACCACAGACTAACATGTGAAGCATCATTATAGTACCAACACGAGAGCCGTTGCAGCTTCTGCAGGTGTAAATAAAACAGATTATCTCGCAAATTCAGATTCACAGTTTAGGCACGTCCCTTCTGCACATTGGTATTCAACCACATTAAGCCTCATTTGATGTGATGTACTTTAATTTTTGAAGGATGAAAGTGTCTTTTGCCCTCTGGTTTGGGTGCAAAAAAATCAGCCAGCATGTGGGATTAAGTGTCTTGCTCAAGGACACTTCTGTAGAAAGCCAGCCCTTCTGCTAAAAAGCTGATCTCACGAGCCACGGGGAAATGCTGCAGCTTGGTTAGTACATGGATGGAACAACTAATACCCATGTGGCAATTTTCACTCATTATAGGCAGTTCATTTGTCGTGGACTGTTGAAAATACTCCCATAAAAAATGCGCATGATTAATTCTGTGGATTATCTATTCAGCTCTGTTGTACTAGGCACAAATTCTGAAAAGAGATTATTAATTTGGAATGCTGTGGGCAGCACAAATTCCATTCAACTCATCTAAAACTCATCTAAAAACCTAAAAACTCTAAATTACCTCCAAGGGAAGATACCACTGGAGGTTAATGTGACAACTGACAATTCAAATAGCCAGACAGGCGAGAGGTGTGTGATTGATCTCTGGGATTTCTGGGATTTTAGAGCAATCCAATAGTTTTCATGTTTTCTGATTTTATTCTTTCCTTTGCTTTCCGCTTTTATTTTTGAAAGGTTGAGTTTTCCTGGTGTTCCTATGTGCTTCCTGTCTCTCCCTGTGTCTCGGTCACTTCATTCAGTTTGGTTACTTTTGTGGGTTTTAATCTTGTTTTGATTTTTATTTCCTGTAACTCAGTGCATGCAAAACATCAGCTCCTTTTAATATTTAGACATAACACAGATTATATTTTCATGGACCTTTTTCTTTTTAATATATGTGAAGTTGTAGAAACACATTGGGACCATAAGCCTAGTGCACTCCTAGCGCTGATCCCAAGCCCAGATAAATGAGGAAGGTTGCATTAGGAAGGGCTTCAAGTCTAAAATCTTCACCACAGCAAATATGTGGATCATCAAGAATGAGATTTCATACTGGATCAGTCAAGGCTCAGATTAACAACACACTGGAGCATTTGGCCAGTAGGGTACGGTTAGGGTTGGATGGAAGCCGATGATTTGCTGTGGTGACCCCTAAAGGGAACAACGAGGAGGAGAAGGAGAGGAAGAAAAAGAAGGCGGAGGAGGTCTGTGTCTGTGGGTGGTCTGCATATACAGGTCACACAGTGTTTTGTTTTGTTTTTTAACTACACCAGTAATTTAAATAAAAGTGGGTTTTCTTTCCAAATTATTACAACTCAAAATGTGAAATCTGTAATTTACAAAAGCACTCAGATGGGGGGCTGTAGCACTCCAAACTGGGGTCAGCTGCATCCTGCCTGCTTCAACTATCTTTGAGAACTGTGTGTGTGTGTGTGTGTGTGTGTGTGTGTGTGTGTGTGTGTGTGTGTGTGTGTGTGTGTGTGTGTGTGTGTGTGTGTGAGAGAGAGAGAGAGAGAGAGACAGAGAGAGAGAATAGCTGACCCAATAGTCACTCTAACAAAGCTTAGATGTCTTCTGTCTTCTGCAATGAGGCCTTAATGGTGAGGTGGGTGGAGGCCAGCCACAGTAATAGACATGACAGCCCACTTTGAGTTTACCAAACAGCATTTGAAGGACTCTGAGAGCACTCGAAAAAGAAACTCTCTGGTGTAAATTAAGCCTTTTGGTGAGAACTCTGAGCAAATTGTCTGGCAAACAGCAGGTACAGCTCATTACCTGATAATACCATCCATAAATAAAGTACAGTGGGGACAGTGTCATGTTATGTGGGTGCTTCTCAGCAGTGAGGACTAAAGGAAAGATATGTCTGTGTAGATTCTCAGTCATCCAGGTCATAGTAGTCTCTGGAGCTTGAAAAAGGCGACTGGACTTCTTTTTGTTTCTTGAAGACGTTTCACCTCTCATCCGAAAGGCTTCTTCAGTTCTCAACCAAATGGTGGAGAGACCCAGGTATTTAAACCCCTGTGGGCGTAGTCCCCTGGAGGTGGTTATGACCCTCTATTGATCATGTGCGTGAACACATGTGCCCAGGTGTGAAGAGGGCGTGGGTCATATTTAATCAGTGGTTTCAGTTGAAACCAATTTAGGACTCCGCTCCATTGTTTCCTGTGGCCTATTGAGGTCACTGGAACAAAGGTGTGAATGGGGGTTGAGACGTCTGGGAAGGGAGCTCAGGACAGCACTGTAAGCGGGGGAAAGTTGGTGACGTAATCCACCTCCTCTGTTCAATGATGGTTGTTCACAGTGGACATAGATGGCTTCTTTCACTCCTCTTTCAAACCATCTGTTTTCCCTGTCCAAAATGTGAACATTGGCATCCTCAAAAGAGTGCCCTTTTTCCTTCAGATGCAGATGTACTGCTGAATCTTGTCCTGTCGAGGTGGCTCTTCTATGTTGTGCCATTCGTTTGTGAAGAGGCTGTTTGGTTTCACCAATGTAGAGGTCCGAGCACTCTTCACTGCACTGAACAGCATACACTACATCGCTGATCTTGTGTTTGGCGGGTTTGTCCTTGGGATGAACCAGTTTTTGTCTTAGGGTGTGACTTGGTTTGAAGTATACTGGGATGTCATGCTTGGAGAAAATTCTTCTGAGTTTCTCTGACAAGCCTGACACATAAGGGATGACAATGTTTTTCTTCTTGTCCTTCCCATTCTCTGTAGTTTGTGTTTGGCCTTCATTCCTGTGCATCTTAGCTGATTTGATGAAGGCCCAGTCGGGGTAACCGCATGTTTTGAGGGCTTTCTTAATGTGTGTGTGTTCCTTATGCTTCCCTTCTGCCTTAGAGGGAACACTTTCCGCACGGTGTTGTAGGGTCCTGATCACCCCAAGTTTGTGTTCCAGAGGGTGGTGGGAGTCAAAGAGGAGATACTGGTCTGCGTGTGTGGGCTTCCGGTAAACTTCAATGTTGAGGCTTCCATCTTCCTCGATAAGCACTGCACAGTCCAGGAATGGTAACTTGTTATCTCTGGTGTCCTCCCTGGTAAAACGTATGTATTTATCCACTGAGTTAATGTGACGAGTGAAGGCTTCTACTTCTTGGGTTTTGATTTTGACCCAGGTGTCATCTACATATCTGTACCAGTGGCTAGGTGCCATCCCTTTGAAAGAACCAAGAGCTTTACTTTCCACTTCCTCCATGTAAAGGTTGGCTACAATGGGAGACACTGGGGAGCCCATGGCACATCCATGCTTCTGTCTGTAGAATCCATCATTGTATTTAAAATATGTTGTGGTAAGGCAGAGATCTAAAAGTGCACAAATCTGATCTGGGGTGAAGCTGGTTCTGTTCAGTAGGGAATCGTCTTCCTGTAGTCGTCTTCTGACGGTCTCCACTGCCTCAGTTGTGGGTATGCAAGTGAAAAGTGAAACCACATCAAAGGACACCATGGTTTCATCTGGATCCAGTACAAGATTCTGGACCTTGTTAGTAAAATCTGTAGAGTTTTCAATGTGGTGGGGTGTGATGCCAACAAGCGGTGATAAGATGGTGGCGAGGTGTTTGGAAATGTTGTAGGTGACCGAGTTTATACTGCTGATAATGGGTCGAAGTGGGACTCCTTCTTTGTGGATCTTTGGGAGTCCATAAATGCATGGAGTGGCTTCTCCAGGGTACAGGCGGTAGTAAGTGGGGCGGTCAATGGCTTTTTCCTTTTCAAGTTGTTGCAGGCAGCAAACAACTTTTTTCTTGTAGTTGCTTGTGGGATCACGTCTCAAGACCTCATAAGTATTGTTGTCACTGAGGAGTGTAGTAATTTTGTTGTGGTAATCCGATGAATTCAGCACAACCGTGCACCTCCCCTTGTCGGCTGGCAGTATGGTGATGTTTTGATCCTTGCTTAGGGCTGTGATGGCCTTCTTCTCCTGAATGGTGAGGTTGGATGGAGGAAGTCTTGCACTGGAGAGAGTGGCTGAAACTTTCATCCTGATCTGTTCTGCTACAGGATGAGAAAGTTTGTTATTTCTTATAGCGGTTTCTGTTGCTGTGATGAGGTCTACTATAGGAAGCTGTTGTGTGTTTTTTTTTCAAGCTCCAGAGACTAAAGGAAAGATAATTGCAGCCAGTTGCAGAGAAGAAAATCAGGTCCTGAATGCAGCAACAGGAGACTGAAGTGACCATCCTCAATGATCTAGCGCATGCGGCCTATGGAATGCTGACAAGGTTTCAGTGGTTTCCAGCCTGTTTGAGTGGCCCATACTTAAATCCCATAAAACATCTGTGGATAGACCGGGAAACAGCAGTTCACAGATTCTTCCCATCAAATCTGCCAAAGCAGAACGTTCTCACTAATCAGGAAGACTGGGATAAACCGCTCGATTCAAAGAAAGCTTAACATTATAATCGCTGTTGAAGGGGATTCCAGAAAGAGCAAAATCCAAAAATTAACAAGTCAATCATACTTTTACATTGTCATCATGGGTTGTTGAATGTACACTGGTGGGGCAAAAGGGCAGTTTGTATGAGATGAATGTGCTGTTTCTAATAATAAAAGTTGTGTATTGTTGCTTTAATAATTAGGGGGCCAAGTAAAGCACCTTACGTGTCACTCAGCCCAGTTACTTTAACGGGGTTTTTTCCACTTATTTCTTCTTTAACTGGTAAAAATAGCCATTCATGTTAAAAATGAATGTGCCATTTGCTGAACAACATGTAATTCATGGCATAGATGTGGGCTGTTACTAAATTTGATGTGTGTTTTCTTTTTCCACTTCCACTTACGCTTGGATAATCATGTTAAGACAATGTGTAATTACCCAGAAGATGTGCAAACACCAGACTGAGTGTGAGCTGTGGAGACTAAAACATCAGCGCCTCATCTTGTTGACAAGCCATCATCAAAGCTTTTATTCCAGCAGAAATCATCAGGGGAATATTTTAAGGTAGTTTGTGCTGGAATAGTTTAAACTTTTAGCATTAAAGCTGTAATACAGTGTTTTGCCTTCTCATTATAATAAGAAAAAGTCTAACTTCACTTGAAATACATTATATTTAGTCAGTTGGGAAAGATAAACACTCTCACTGGAGCTCCTTTTCATATTCAGCTCTCTCAGCCTCCTCCACACACTTTTAGATGCATGGATATGAAACTTCCCACCTGGATCCAGGTAGCAGGTAACATCTTCAATGTTCAAGCCTTCAGGCAGATCAAAGTCCTGTCTGAACTCCTGCCGCCTGTAGGAGCAGCATCCTTTTTCTTCTGTTTTTCCCACTTAGCTTCCTGCCTACCTGCCTGACAGACAGCATGTCTGTGGTCAGGTCAAACTGCTCTCCCTCCTCCTGCAGCAGGTAGGAGTCTGCAGTGGCATGGAAAGATGTGTCTCCTCTAAGATTTTGTATTGAAGTTTGCACATCAGCTCCAGGCTGCTGCGCAGGTCCTGCTGATTTCACTGCAGGAGATCCTGCTGGCAGGGCAAAGGTCTCACTTCTGGTTGCGGACTGCATGCAGGCTGAGCAGAGTCCATGAATGGACTGAGGACCGCATGGAGTCCATGAGCAAAGTATCTTCAGTGTGTGTTTAGTTCTGAGTCACTGAACTGTCTAATCATTACCACAACTCTCCACTGTGTGGAGCTGCTATTCTGGAGAGCTGACACCCGCAGATCATTACTGTCCCAATTTTATGGTGAATTACACGCATTAAAATGAAGATTAGTGACACACTTTAGAGGCTTTTTGCACACTATTAATTGTAGTCAAATCATGAAAACCTTACTTTTGTTTCTAACTGGTGTAAAATATCTTTTGGCTTTGTAATTGTAATTAGGGCCTGAGCACTGACCGTGAAAAGCCCGTTTGGAGGTGCTTCTTTTATTTTTATTCAGATTTTTTTTTTTAAGCCTGTCATGTCTGGCAGTTTTTGCAAACAGAATCATGATCCAAATGCATTATTGTACCAAACATATTCGCTTTTACAAGAAGAGCTCTATAAGGTCCCCATAGGCTACTCTTGTTAATGTTTGCTTTTATTCATTCATTTTGTTTGTTGTCCACAAAATATGACTGCCAGGTCTGACAGGCAGGAAGGAAAGAGTGAGAAGTGTGTGTGTGTGTGTGTGTGTGTGTGGGGGGGGGGGGGGGGGGGGGGGGGGACAGAACAAATAAGGGAACAGACCTTTGTATACATATATACAGGCCACAACCCCCAAGTGAGCAGGCCAACAGTCACGCCAAGACATCCGATCACATACCCCGGGACCCACAGGCACCCACATCCCAGGGGAGATAGCATCGATCAGTGGGGAGCGATAGGGAGGGGTAACTCCCAGGTGACACATCCTATAGGGGCCAAGACTCAGTAAGCCACATGCCCAGGCCCAACTGTACACGTGCACACACATATATACCCGTCGCACACTCATGCACACACAGACCTTGCATAGACACTATTTTTATTCTGATTATTATTGACTCAAATTAATCATAAGTTTGAGGTCTTAAAATATCCCAGAGCTGTTCAACAGAGGTGAACCTATTTATAATTTTTTTTCTAGTAGAGAATGCACTCATACCTGCTGAAAGAATCACAAAAAATTACCTTTTACTCTACAATATTACATTTACATACTGAAGCATTATTCTTCACCTTTCAGGTAACCACAGGCTCTCTGTACTTCTCTGGTCTTTATAGTTTGTTAGTCTTAAGTTAATGGTTGTTGGCCAGTCACTGGTCACTTTGTAAAATACACCCACATGATCTAATGAAATCCAATACAATAAATCTGCTTTGAATTCTACATTTATGTTTTGTTATTGAGGTTCCAGTGAGTGGCAGTGATGTTCTCATCTACATGATATTGAATATTTCTAATATGTTGTCCATACTGTGGAAAGTTTTGTGAAAGTAGAATTTATGGGAAAGCAGTGTGAGTACTGAGATTGTACAGAGTGAAAGTGGAGCGTTTTAGCCGTGTATTTTAGGGGGGTTCCTGTACTTATGTGCGTATTGTTTCTTGCATCTGGGTTTTTTTGTTTTTTTTTTCATAAGGTGGCTCTGGTGGTTTTAGTGATTATTTTCTAAGATTTGTATGAATTTATTTATCTTTTATGTGGAAATACATCTGATGACACAAAGTAACCATTCCCTTAAAGATAAAAGCCTTCCTGGTTCTTACAAAATCACATTACAGATTACAGTGATACCAATTACTGTATTAAACTGAAAGACTTTTGAGATAAAACAGAACTGAAAGAAAAAACAGATTAGCATTGTGAATTAAAGTATTAAGTAGAATTCAGCTCAGTGGTGCTGTGCTGATTCATCGTATTGCTATATATCCTGTTGATAAGAGGAACTGAATGACCATGCTGCTCACTGAACCTGCAGAAATTGCAATCAAATTGCAATTTTTAAAGTCTGTAAATCATACAGTGTGCAGACAGGAAGGTGACCTGCATGAGTGCAGAGAATAAACTGTATCCACCAGTGACATGCAGTCAGGTGAGGCAGGTGAGGCAGTGACTCACCTGTCACCTGTCACAAGTAAAATACTAACAATGATAAGAGAAAATACATTTGACCACTTGACTATTCTATAAAACTGTTTTATAAAACTTTTCTGAATTATTTCAACACTTTAATGGTTAAAATCGCGGAATTTACGCATCGCCTGTTCAAACGCGAGGTGAAGCAGTGCAGAGCTGTGTCTCACCACTGGTGGCGCTGTGTCACATACAATAAATAAAGCAGGCGGTTGGCGCATGCCGATTGCTGTCTCTCTTTATATCGCCAATATACATGTTTGATTACACATGTGCTACACATGCTGATGTTCCACAGTCTGTCTAATATATTGAATGAATGTGTGTGACATAAAAATAAAAAAAAGCTGCTCTGGCCAAAAATGCAAAAAAAAAAAATAATAATAATAAAATAAAATAAAAAAATAAAATAAAAATAAAATACACAGGGTGAGTCAGAAAGTACCGTGCCGCACCGATAGGGGTGCAGAGTAACGGAGATATTCGTGGAGAAGGATAGGCGCATGGACTTCATCTTCAAACCAAGGTAATATAATACATGTTTTTTATTTATTTATTTATTTAAAAAGAGAGATCACCCCCCCCCCCCCCCCCCCAATAAAAAGGTTGACCTTACATTAAATATTTTGTTTTTCTTGCCATCATTGTTGAACAGTATGAAGTTGATTAAAGCATAATTAATCATTAGCATACTTAAAATTGAAATATAAGCTTCTATTTTGGGTTCATATATGTGAACATCCGACTCCAGACGAGTCAGTGCCTCACCCATCACAAACCTCACTGCATGTCACTGGTATCCACTGCATCTCAGGTGTGATATCTGCAACAGCTTGGTGCAATGTTTTGGTGAATAATAATTGAGGACAACATATGTTTACAAAAAACATTAATGTCAAAAGGGTGATGTTCATGTTTCCAAAGGTTACTGTTGGATATTTTTATCACGCTGATATTGGTATTTTACTGTCATTATTCTATATCATTTATTAGTTCCTATATTAATCACACATACTGGATTAATGGTCACATTTTATATTGTTTGTCACCTATATTGTCACTCACACACTGGAACACTGCATGCTTTAGGTGAGTGGAAAAGACTGAGGCCTGCTCGGCTCAGGGCTTCATTTTTTACCCTTAGTAAAACCACACTCATTCATATTTAGAGTCTCACTTTTATCCACTGTGCACTTTTGACACTATATCACCAATTTAATAAAGGTCAAGTTGCTGGGAACTGTGTGTCCCGAATCTGGGGTTTGATGTCCCACCTGCGTTAATTTAATAATGCAGGGGAGTAAATTTGTATACTAAGATAAGACCGCCCTAAAAGTGTGTTTAATAATGAGGAGTCATGGACAGCTGTGTGGGGGAGTATTTCTGTGGGAGGTATTTTCATGTGGGAAAGTTGTTCATTTTGACTTCTTCTTCTTTCACCCTTTTTACTCACTTTTTCACTCACTACTCTCTTCCACTCTTTTTTACTTTACTTCTCACTTCTTACCTTTTAACTTGGCTCACTGTACTGTACTCCTCCTGTTCCTGCATCTTTCTCTGTCTCTGTGTTTCTCTCTTATTCTCTCTGTCTGTGTGTGCGTGTATATCTCAGTCTTAACTACTGTCTGTGTTTTGGTCTTTGTCTGTGTTTTGTGTAACTAAGATGTCTAATAAACAGCCTGCACCGGAACCTGTTCATCCCAGTGATTTATTGGAAACTTTAGATTTAATTGGGTTTGACTTTGCAGCCAAAAGGAACATGGAGACCCTTAAAAATGTTGCCAACATTACCTACTTACAAAGAATATGACGAATTAACATATAATTTACTTGAGCAGGGGACAGCCTCATATAAGACTCTGAAGACACTGCAGCTCCTGATTATGCAGCAATTAGTTCTTTAATGCAGAGCTGTAGGGCAGGTTTATAGGTGTGACTTAAGTGTGATGCACAGCTACACTGCCCCTTTCCTCATTTGTTTGTTTGTTTTTGCATATTTGTCACACTTAAATGTTTCAGATCATCAAACAAATTTTAATAGTGAACAAAGAGAACCTGAGTAAATACAAAATCATGATTCATTTATTAAGTGAAAAAAGCTGCCCAAACCTATCTGGCCCTGTGTGAAAAAAGTAATTTCCTCTAAACCTAATAATTGGTTGTGCCACTCTTGGCAGAAAGAAGTGCAGTCAAATGTTTTTGATAACTGGCACTGAGTCAAATCACTGTGGAGGAACTTTGGCCCACTCTTCTTTGCAGAATTGTCCTAATTCAGCCACATTGGAGGGGTTTCCAGCATGAACAGCCTGTTTGAGATCACGCCAAAGCATCTCAACCAGATTTAAGGCCAGACTTTGACTAGGCCACTACAAAACCTTCATTTTGTTTTGTTTTTTCAAAGCATTGTGTTTCAGATCATTATCTTGCTGCATAGCCCAAGTGTGATTGAACTTCAGGGCATGAACTGATGGCTGGACATTTTTCTGGTAGAGCAGAATTTATGTTTCCATTACAGCAAGTCGCCCTGAAGCAGCAAACCAGCCCCAGACCATCACACTACCACCATGTTTGACTGTTGGTCTGATGTTCTTTTTATGAAATGCTGTGATAGATTTATGGCAGATGTGACGGGACTCAAACCTTCTACAAAGTTCAGCTTTTGTCTCATGAACTCTGACCTTAACTGAGACCAGTGAGCCCTGCAGTTTTTTAGATGTTGTTCTGTGTTGTTCTGTGACATCCTGGATGAATCGTTGATACCCTCTTGGAGTAATTTGAGTAGGCTGGCAAATCCTGGGAAGGTTCACCACAGCTCCAAGTTTTCTCCGTTTGTGGATAATGGATCTTACTGTGGTTCACTGGAGTCCAAAAGCCTTAGAAATGGTTTGTAACCCTTTCCAGACTGATAGATGTCAGTGACTTTGTTTCTCAACTGTTTCTTTAGATCGTGCCATGATGTGTTGATCTTTGAGCTCTTTTAGCCTGTTTTACTTTGTCAGACAGGTTCTATTTAAATGATTTCATGATTTAGCAATTCTGTTAGTAATGAGGTCTGGGTGTGGCTAGAGAAACTGAACTCACCTTTCCAAAGAACGTGGTTAATCACGGTTAATTCAAACTTTAACAAGAAGGAGCAATTACTTTTTCAGACAGGCCCAGGTAGGTTTGGATAGCTTGTTTCCCTTAATTAATTAAATCATCTTTTAAAAACTAAATTTTGTATTTACTCAGGTTATCTTTGTCTAATATTAAAATGTGTTTGATTATCTGAAACATTTGGTCACTTTAAGTTTAAGTTAGGCAATCCTGCATTATGAATATAAAATTTCTCTAATGTAAAACGAATAGACATAAAGAGGTTTAACATGTCCATCAGAGAAATGAGGGTATGGTATATAAGGAATTGAACATAAAATAAGCACATTAAAGAAAAGAGAAGAAAATGAATAGGGGAAAATAATTGTTGGTTTTGCTATACATATTTCATCTCTTTTCAGAGACTTCATTTTTGGGGTTTCCATTATAGTTTCTAGGCAACACAGAGGCGTAGTGGTTAGTACTGTTACCTCACAGCAACAAGGCCCTGGATTCAAATCCATCTGAAATTCTGGAGTGGTGGCCTAGGGGAGAAGAAGAGGGTTCATCACTGAGAGGACCCTGGTTCAAATCCTCGGGCTGGCATCACTGTGGGTCCCTGAGCAAGCCCACCCCCCCCAGGTTGCTCCCCGGGTGCCCTTTGGCTGCCCTCTGCTCCATGCTGTGCTGTGTGTACTACATACTCCATGTGTGTGATGGGTTAAATGCAGAGAATGAATTTCACTGCATGTATATGTATGTGACAAATAAAGCTCTTTCTTCTTCTTCTCTTTCTTAAATCATCAGTGTGGAGTTTGCATGTTTTCTCCGGGTACTCCGGCTTTTTCCCACAGTCCAAAGACATGCAATTAGTGGGGTTAGGTTAATTGATTATTCTAAATTGCCCAAAGGTGCAAATGGTTGTTTGTCTCTCTGTGTTAGTCCTGTGACAGACTGGTGTCCTGTACAGAGTGTACCCTGCCTCTTGCCCTATAGCAGCTGGGATAGGCTCCAGCCCTCCAGCAACCCTGAATTGGATAAGCGGAAGAGAATGGATGGATTAGTTGCCTGGGAAGATGGGTGGAGACCTTGTAATTTTATATTCTTCATTAGGCCAGTTTTTACCTGTCTGCCTGAAAAAGGCTGATGGGGTATTGTCATCATTCCGCTGGGCAGGCGGGGGATAACCAACTTTGTGAACAAGAGAACCCGAGAACGAGGTGGTGTAGGATTTTCAAATTGATACGTACGTGCAGCTATTAAAAATCTCAGATGAATATTGACACTCCCGGACACTCTGGAATTTGGTGACCTTGATACAGTTCATACATTTCTTGTTTTTCATGGTACTCAGTGACATAGTGTAATATGTAGCTATACAAGTGCCACTGTTTGGTCATGTATACTGTCATAACATAAGAGCATTCATATGTTAAGGCTTAACATTTATATTATAATTTCTGGTAACATAGTTGTTTCAGAGGTGACCCAGCAGACAGGGAAATTTTTGGTTTGTTTCTTAGTTTATTTGTGGCTGTTGTGATGTGTAAACTCTGGGATTTTAAGTAATTGTGAAGGTTACTTGGTTTTGCCAATAAAAAAATTATGATGGGGGGTGAAACTCACCTGGCAGGGTCACTGTCAGTGGGGTTTTTTTTAGGGCTAATAAAATAACTACTGATTCCCTTATAGGGTTGGAAGAACATAATTGTATGCTCTTCCATGCACTAATAAATGAGTCAGTTACAGTAGTAGTAGTTAAAATATTGAACACCTGGAGAAAGACATGAAAGAAACAGCAACACAAAAATCACTGCTTGGTGACTCTTGGTTTAAAGTGACATGATTTCTATTTAATTTCTATTTAAGTCTGAAATTTTACTGCCAGGAGGCTGAGGGGTTGAATTTGTATTTTTGTCTTCTATAATGACATCAAAAATAAAACTATTATGACTATATGCCCGACGTTATTACCATTAATCTTTTGCTTCCAGACCTTTTCAGGTTGGATGCAGTTGAGTGGTCAAAAATATGCAAAATTTTATTTTTGCAAGACTGCGTAATGTATACATTTTTTTCATACTGCGCTGTTCTTTCTGTCTGCAGAGTGAACTAGAGGGGGTGTGTCGTGCTGGAAACTTACTCCAAAATAAAGATCATGTGGCGGCTCAAGAGTTTTTTCTTTTCAACCGAGAAACACTGCCCTCTAATGGAGCACGGCAGTATGGCAAAAATAACATCACCTCCGGACGAAACCATTCACGTGACAAGTCTCCGATGCAGTCACGAATTACCCAAAATCTGGTGAAAATATAACCAAACCCACAATATGGTGGAATAAAAATAACAATAATAAGAAATAAAAAATTAATACAGTGGCGACTGTTTTGGTAAGGTTTGTGGGGATTGTTTTGGTCCCCGTGTAATGCAGCGGAGTGGTGCGTTCCAGTAGTATTGAAGGCAAAGCTAGAAACGGTTTGTTTTCGCCGAGAGGAAGAAACGTCGCCGCCGTTCGTAGCTGCTCCTGCGTTCCTAAATTAACGGTTGTGCCATTTCGCTTATATCTGGTTGGTTTTTCGATAGCAGTTTTTTCTTTATTAAACTCGCCATGGCTCTGTGCGGGGGTGTCGGAGCCATGGCTTTGCCCAGCGAGCTCATTGTCCACATATTCTCCTTTCTGTCCGACCGAGACAAGCTCCGGGCCTCGGCCGTGTGCTCTCGTTGGAGGGAGTGTCTGTTCTACCCCGCGCTGTGGACCGAGCTCAAACTGCGAATAGGTGGCGGTGGATGCTCCAGCTCCGACGAGACCCCGAAGCTTGAGTTCCTCATGCGAAAGTTTGGCTCTTTTGTGCGAGAGTTGCAGTTGGAGCTCGCACCGGTGGAAGGAAACCTTGGCCACCTGAACAGCGACCCGTCGTCCGCCAGGATGGACCAACCCCCAGGTCCTGATAGCGACCCGCAGCACACGGAGCGATGGAGGAACGCTGTGGCCACCTACTTGGACCAGGTGTTATGTGTGTTCACCAGCATCCGAAACAATAGGTAATGCTAACACGTCCCCACCGGAAATATCGGTTTGGGTATTTTTTTAATCAGTTTGAAAAAACTGCTTGACATGTTCTCCTGTTTTGAATTTTCTCTGGTTTAGGTGCGTCGCAGTAAGCTAGCAGCTGGCTAGCGCAGTTAGCTATAAACAAACCCTGGCATTAGGAGTTACGTAATCATGTCAGGTCTTTGCAGTGGCAGCCAGTGTTATGTACCTGAAAGCATTGTTCGTTTATTAGCACAGCTTTACATGCATAAATCAAATAGTAGTGTCTGCACGTCTTTTGTCACCTGCCCTATTTTACATGTCTCATTATGGTCTCTCCATAGCAGCAGGTACAATGCAGCACTGGTGGAGGCTAGAAGGCTTTGTTGGCTGTGACTTGCTGATATCAGCACTGACACAAACACACGCACACAACTATACAGTATGTGATATTTTTAGCTGTTGTCCCCTTGTAGGATGTGACCACCTTTCAGAGAGACACACACACCTCAAAAAAAAGTGAGAATTTCTCCTGGTCTGTGAAACGTTCGCTGTTAACTTAGGATTTCATTGTAGCCCTTGTGTTACACCTTCTCCCTTATTCTCTATAGTGCTTTGTGGTGCTGACGTCCATAACCCTGAGAGTTGCTGTAAATCTACTAGAAGGGATTGAAACATTTGAAATCTTTTTGAGTTGTTTAAGTTTATAGACAGACTTAAACTGTGTCCCACTTCCGTGCTTGTGTACAGATTTTCTAGCTGGTTGGTGTTGGTGGGCAAAGCAGAACAAAAATGGATGAACTTCTTCCAGTGATCTCCTCATGATGATGAGGCTTCAGAAGTACCTATAAAACATGGTTTCTTTTGTGCACAGCTTGTATCATTTCCAATCAGTGTCGAAATGATTGGGACTGCAACATTTAACTTCAGAACTCTTTGTCAGGTGGTGAAAAGTCTGTTTTTCTTTCACTTAGTGCATTGAGCCAGCTCCACCAGCACTGATGTATGTTCAGAATAATGAAAACAGACAAGTCGTTGTTCCTTTCTAAGGGCACTAAGTAGCTGCACATGAGCCTGTGAACCTCAACTCTCAGTCAATACACAGGAAGTGGGTACATCAAGCATAATGTGCGCTTCACCTCGCAGGTAGGCCTGTGCTATGTGTGGTTGCACTGGTACATGGGTGACATATATATGGCGATATATTCCCTACTGCTTTTTGAATTGGCTGACTCAAAAATGTAAAAATGTTAGTCTACAACAAAAAATGTTAACAAAGAAATTGGGAAATGTGAATTTTAAGGATCCACTTATTGTGGAATTCTGGGCTAAGGCTGACATTTAAAAGAAACTCTTTAATATGGAATGGAATTAACACCAATCAAGCATAACATTAAGACCACCTGCCTAATATTGTGTTGGTCCCCCTTTTGCTGCCAAAACAACCCTGACGCATCACAACATGGACTCCACTAGACCCCTGAAGGTGTGCTGTGGTATCTGGCACCAAGATGTCAGCAACAGATCCTTTAAGTCCTGTAAGATGTGAGGTCGGGCCTCAATGGACTGGACTTGTTTGTCCAGCACGTCCCACAAACGCTCACTTGGATTGAGATCTGGGGATTTTGGAAGCCAGGTTAACATGTCAAACTTGTTGTGCTCCTCAACCCATTCCTGATCTTTCAGCACGGTGCATTTTCCTGGGAAATAGGGAAATAGGAATGCTGTTTCCATGAAAGGGTGTCTGTGGTTTGCAACAATACTTAGGTAGGTGGTACGTGTCAAAGTAACATCCACATTACTGGCAGGACCCAAGGTTTCCCAGCAGAACATTGCCCAAAGTGTCACACTGCCACCTCCTGCTTGCCTTCCTCTCCCATAGTGCATCCTGTTGCCAGGTGTTCCCTGGGTAAGCGATGCACATGCACCTGGCAATCCATTTGACGTAAAAGAAAATTGATTCATCAGACCTGGCCACTTTCTACCATTACTCTGTGGGTCCCATCTGATGCTCACTTGCTTATTGTTGGTGCTTTTGGTGGGTGACGGGTCAGCTTAGGCACCCTGACTGGTCTGTGGGTACGCACCTCATATGCAACAAACTGTGATGCCCTGTGTATTCTGACACCTTTCTATCAGAACCAGAGTAAATGTTTTCAGCAATTTAAGCCACAGTAGTTCATAGTAGTGGATTGGACCACATGGCGTAGATGATCCTCAGTCTTCCTTCCTTGGACCACTTTTGATAGATACTGACCACTGCAGACTGGGAACACCCCACAAGAGCTGCAGTTTTAGAGATGCTCTGACATTTTGGCCCTTGTCAAACTCACTCAAATCCTCACACTTACCCATTTTTCTTGCTTCTAACACCAACTTTGAGGACAAACTGTTCACTTGATCCCTAATATATTATTAACAGGTGCCATGATGAAGAGAATCAATAGCAGAATAAACTGTTTGGCATTGGCAGAGAAGATTTGTCAAGTTTTTTATGGGCGCAAACCACAAATGTATTTTCCTTATAAATGTGGCTCAGTTTAAGGGGAAATTATCCGGCTTTCCAACAGTATAAGATTTAGAGCCAAGATGCATTGTTACAACAAAGAAATAATCGATCAAACACAAATTTCCTTACTTCTTGTGCTACGTTTATTTATAATTAAAAAATAAATCTATTAACATTTAGCCAGCACAACACTGATGTAAAACAGATAAATGTCTGCCACCAACACTGGTGAATGTCTTCCTATTTGCCAGTAAATCAGTCCCTCCCTTGTCTGTTTGTAATCGGTGCTGTAAGAAGTTGTCCTTCATGATTTTCACCACATTTACGTTAGTGAGCTTACAAACATCTGTCAAAAGAGGTGTAGATGGCCTGTTTGAAAGAAGGTAATTGGCTGCATTGTGACCTCTACACTTACACTGACTGCATCAGTGTTTGAACGCATCAACTTTTGGCCTATACTCTGCTGCTTGATCTTTGCCAGTCTATTTTGGGTGCCAGGGTATAAAAGGCTTTCAACGGCACTGGAGGAGAGTGCAGGGCAGCCATAATTCTGTGCCGGATAGAAAACAGTTCAGGAGAAGCAGGGCTAAATTACATTGAACAAAATGGCTGCAGTTGGTTTAACAGGTGAAACCTTTGTAATTTGGTTTGGTTTGGAAGACTCATCGTACAACCTGTTGTTGATGCAAGTGTTTTTGTAGTGACTGCAAGTATTTTCTAACAGTGTGTGTCTGTCTGTCCATCTCTTTAGAAACCTGCAGAAGCTGAGTCTGTATGGAGACACCTATATTCTCCAGCAAGAGGGACAACTAGACGGCTCTCACCTGCATCTAATCCACCAGGGGGACAAAAAGATCAATGAGTAAGCCTAAGCATCAAAACATGAAAGCAGCTATCACTAAAATGACTGAAATAGGTTTAGTGGTTGTTTCAATCCTTGGAGAGTGTTTGCAGTGTAAATATGGTAG
The DNA here is from genome assembly GCF_007364275.1 of Archocentrus centrarchus. NCBI lineage: Eukaryota > Metazoa > Chordata > Actinopteri > Cichliformes > Cichlidae > Archocentrus > Archocentrus centrarchus. The sequence continues at coordinate 25,207,092 of NC_044367.1, read as the reverse complement.
GTTTTATAAGAATTCAGCCTTATTGCAGAGCATTGTCTAAAAATATCAACTATCTAGTAGGGGTTGCATGAACTAGTCAAATTGTCGAGTAGTCAATTCTAGGAAATCTCGTGAGTTTTTAAATTTCATGTCGACTAGTTGCAGTCACGTGACTGCTGGCGACAAAATGGATTCCAAACAGATGGTAGTCGAGGACGAGGAGCAGGCCGAGTTTTCGCACACAGCTAGAAAATCAACAGTGTGGAAGTATTTTACTAAAGATGACTCTTCTGGATCAACTACTGTCACGTTACAACTTAACAACTACCGTCCATCCATCCATCCATTTTCTTCCGCTTATCCGGGGCCGGGTCGCGGGGGCAGAAGCCTAAGCAGAGAAGCCCAAGCTTCCCTCTCCCCAGCCACCTCCTCCAGCTCATCCGGAGGGACCCCAAGGCGTTCCCAGGCCAGCCGAGATACATAATCTCTCCAGCGTGTCCTGGGTCTACCACGGGGCCTCTTCCCCTTCCCTTAACAACTACCGTTACATGCCAAATCTGCAAAGCTGTGCTGAAGTACAACAAAAGCACGACCGCGATGCACAGTCACTTGAAAGGGTTTTGAGCAACTTTTTGGGCCGCATTACCAGAGCGAGAGGCGATCAGCAGCACACTTCGCCACTGCTGCAGAAGAGGTCCGTGATTCTTTTGTTACCACAGATTCCCACCATGGCGAACCCGCTGCAGTGGTGGGCCAGCAATCAGGACAGATTTCCCCATTTGGCAAAACTCAGCAGCAGGTATTTAGCTGTTCCGGCAACCAGCACTCCCAGCGAGAGGATTTTCTCCCTTGCTGGGAATAATACCATTACACGAAAACAAGCAAGCTTCATCCCACTCATGTTGATGCTCTTGTTTTCTTAATCGTAAACCAGGATCGAAAACCAAAAACTGTAAGAGGAGACTGACAGTGAGTGAACTTATTAAACCGGACCACCTTTTGTTTGGTTTGTCTAAAATAGGCATGTTTCTTTCACTTTTGCAGCCTAATAGTAATTTTTGTTTTCCTGTGACTTATTTGCAGTATGTTAATGGTAGAGCATATATATATATATAGGCTCCCAGTGTTTTGTTTGTTTATTTATTTATTTGTTATTCTGCATAAGTAACGTTTTATCTGTGAATATGGGTAATAAAGCCTGTAAGTTACTGCAAAGCATCGTGTCTCGAGTTCGTATGACATCATAGGGACTAGTCGCTGTCGACTCGACTTTTATCATGTTGACTTCAACCTTAAAAAATCTGAAGTCGTGCAACCCCTACTATCTAGAGGTCTTGATAATTAAAGCTGCATGTGGGTGTGAATGAGTAATATTTCCAAAATTGCACCTTCTTCTTGGACTGGAAACGCTGCAATGTTTGGTGTATCTGAATGCAGTTAATTTACAAAATTAAGAATAAGCAGTTTGTCATCACAGGGCAGACCACATCAAGCACACTCGGTGTGTGTCTAGTTTCCTGCCTGCAAACTGTATATGGTGTTATGCAGCCTAGACTGCTAAGATGTAGACCCTCTGAAAGAGGCTGCAAAAGGTGGTGATTTAAGTAACCCAGTACCCAACTTCTGCCAATATGCTAACTATTGGCCCTGATAGAAAGTTCTGAGTCCAATCAAATCTGAAGTTATGTTAAAGCTAGTGTTTCAGACTTCAGGGAAGAAGCATCATTTGGTGATGGCCAGTGTTCATCAAGAGCTTAGCAATCAAGGCAATTTTAACCTTGTTTTCCCATTTATTCATGAAATTAGTGATTATTTTAGGTTGGTATTAAATGTAACCTACTTTATTATAACTTCATTTTGCGATGTGAGTGAATGCAAGCACACACCTCTGAACTGAGCAGAAAGCAGATGAATTAAGCCAGTGCAGAAGTGCCACAAACTGCAGCCACAGCCAAGTTTGGCTTTAGTGGACAGTTCGACCCTGCATAACAACTCTGAGGGGGATGATTTTATATACTCTTCCACCTGGATACTGATTGAGAGGTGGCCCAGCACAGGAAGTTGAGCCAATCAGTGACTCCAAAAACTAAATATGCCACTGGCCGAAATGCTGATGTTGAAGCTTTAGGTGATGTGGCTACATCCATCTTTTATGCCTCCTCTGAATTTAACACACATAAAAACAGATCGAAACAGTCGGCAAAGTAAGCCAGGAAATGTTATGATTGTTTATATGTTCTGTCCACTTCTGGTTACTAAGTACAACAGGCCAAATCATTCATTGTATGCGAATTAGGCCCGTCTGCTCTTATCGCTTACGCTATTTCTTATCATCTTTTGCTGGTTTTGTTTTTTGTATTTGGGCCACACATTATGCATTATGGTGGAGGATGTTCAGATAAGTGCATGTTGATCCACTCCCTGCCCCAGCAGGGACAGTGAGACTATATTAAAACAGGGTTGTGCGATCTACATCATAGTGTAGGTCGCCTTCATGGGATGTCTGTTTTATTGCTTTGGGTTTTGGGGGGGTTTAGAGGATAGGTCAGTGCCTTGCTTGTTTGTTTTTGGTCCTTCAGCTCCAGAACATTATTGTCCTGCTGAAGTTTGTACTGGTGTATAGTGACAGCCACATGAATGTAAGGGTCCCAGGTTCCTCAGAGAACAACCCACTGTAAAAGGATGATCAATAATATTCACCTGACTGGCGACGGGTTTAATAGTTGGCTGGTTGGTGTTTGTGTCGGGATTACTTGCAGAGTACATGGACCATTGGCTTTCCAGAATAACATACGCATCACTGCCGGCTTTATGCCTTTTCCTTTTTGCCTCACTAGTATGTGTCATTTATAGCAGCTGGTGTGGATTTGTTTTGCAGCTGAGCAGTAGTTCAGTGGGTGCTGTTATATAAAAATTAGATTTTTAGTGATTTCAGTGTATTTTGTGTGCTCTGTGTGGTTTGTGTTGTAGATCAGATCTGAGCTTTGAATTGGCCGTGAAACACCACATGCAATGCACCAAATTTCCGTGTATACCTCCAACAATGTGAGTGGAGTGTATGTCAAAATTGTTTGCTCATTACCACAACAGATCCATTTTAGGCTTACATTTAAATGCATAATGTCAGCACGTTTTTAAAGTGTATGACCTGATCAAGATTTCTTTTTTCACTCCATTGTCATGATAGATTTTTATGAGATTTGAAGGTAGCTGTAGTCATTTTGGTTTAAATGATCATCTTTCTCTCTGTCCATAGAATCCAACAGTTGTTCATGGAGGTCCTCTCTAACAGCAGGCAGCTGAGGTGGTTGTCCTGTAGCTTCATGCTGGGTCTGGTGACTCCCTGTTCTCTATCCTGCCTGTCCAATCCTTCAGCTGAAACCCTGCAGCACCTAAGTTTACTGGACCATCAGCTAGGTATGTCTGTTGCATCGTGTAGTTTTGTAAACATTATGAATATAATGTTGAATAACTGAAGGTTTGCCTCTGAAATGTTTCCTCAGGGCCTCTCATCTCCCCGTCAGAGTTGGATCGCCTCTCTAACCTTCGATCTCTGGCTCTGGATTTTACTGACTTTACATCTGAGCTTTGTGCTTTGCTGACATCTCCACGGCAAACTCCACTTCATCGCCTCTCGCTGCTGCTCAACGGAGCCACTCTGGAGTTTAAATCATTAGAAGGGACTGCTACAGAGGATGACTGGAAGGCACTGGTACTGCAGTGTTCTGATTGTGTATTGTGGCTTTTATTTGATGCTGAATTTCTACTGAAATGCACCAATGTACCCGGTGTAGCTGTTTGACAAAACTGAATACCAGATTTATGGAACTCAATTGTGACTCTGTGCATTTAGCAAATTGTAGCATATCAGTAAGTTTACCCGGTCCTCCCTAGGTTCGTGTGAGCACCAACCTGCGAGTGTACATCATGGCACTGGAGGTCGACAGCTCTGAGCTCCTCAGGGTCCTAAAGCCCAGCCTTCCCCTTGAGCGGCTTCACCTCGACAGTTACAGCATGCTGGTGACCGACGCCACGTTGGAGCTCATCTCCCAGCAGTACAACAAAACGCTGACTCACTTCCTTCTCCTGAGAGATAGCCCTGACTTCCCTGACCTCAGCGTCAATCGTAACGAAGACCCTTTGGTCCTCTTGGCATGGAGATGTACTCAGCTGGCTGTACTGGTGATACATGGTGAGTTCAGTTTGTTGTTTCAGTAATATAAAGTGACCAGTGGTGTATGAGATCTGTGTAGACGATGGTAATAATTAAATATAAGAGAGGCCTGTGGAAGAATAGCTGACAATCTGCAGAACATTTTGGTGCAGTAAGCTGTGAACTTAGTGTTGTGACACCAGCCTAATATTTGGATTGTGAATGGGGCTGAATAATGATAAGAAGCCAGTCAACAGACCATCGATTGAATTCAGATCAGTGGCGGATGCTGGTCTTTCAAGCAGGGGAAGCTCAATTTCGGCCTACATCATAAAATGTGTCGGTTTATTTATACAGCAGCACCCGCTGGACAGAAACTGCGATAGAAGTCAGAAAGAGTGATAGAAGTCAGTCTCCAAACACAAGCAGCTACAAAAAACCCACCAGAAATAGAAGCTCGATTTGTCTCTAGTCGTTTTTAACAAAGAAAACGCCACTAAGAGGATTAGGAAAGTCTCCGGTTCAACTCAGAACAGAATGGAAAATTTTAAAATGCTCCCACAGATGTTTACACCAAAAGATCGCTGATTCGCTCATTTCGCTGTCAATCAAAAAGGGATTCAGCCTCAGACAGATCATCCAATCATCATGCAGAAGCTGAGCGTCCGGGCCAGCCGAGGCCAGCCCACTGCCCCATAGACCCCCAGAGACGCTGAGCGTCCGATGGGCGGGACAAAGCCCAGCATTTATCCAATGACTCGTCTCTTTTCGCTGCACTCTTTGCTTCGCTATTGAACTCTGTAGACGCTCAGCGTCCACACTGTTTAAAGCACTGGGAAGCTGCTTGAATGAGTGAGAGGAAAGCCGCGTCGTTACCAGTGATAAGAAGCTGATTCTGAACAAAAGTTGAGCGCGTCGTAGCGCACATTTAGTCAATGACATGTACACACAACAGTATATGTTTGATCACCTATTTTTTGACATTTTAGGGGAAGCTGAGCTTCCCTTGCAGTCTTAGAGCAATCGCCTCTGATTCAGATGTGTGCTACACTAACCATCAGCAGCAGAGCACTGGCTGCTAGCAGGAGAGCTAATGTAGCACAGAGGAAGCCAGCAGTAAAGTGACTGCATAGCTCAGGGAAACTGCAGAGTTCAATGGCAGTTGTTTTGTCACTGCTGTATGCTGTATATAAAAGATAGAATTTAATTTTATTTATATAGTTCCAAATCACAGCAGTCACCTCAAGGTGCTTTATATTGTAAGATAAAGACCCTACAATAATTACAAAGTGGGTATAGTTTGTGTCGGGCGTTTTCTGTATAGCATATTCATTATTAGCCTCGGTATTTGAATTATACGTCCCTAAATCCCTTTAGGTTACACTGTGTGGTCCCATAACTTGGTGGCCATCTCCCGACTACGCGGTTCCAGTCTTCGTGTCCTGACCGTCTCCGAGGAGAGCATCGACTTCGATCCGGACCAGCCAGTGTACGTGGAGGGCGACCCAGTTCATAACCTGGTCAAGGAGGTTTCTCTGGGCCTCGGCCGTGTCTGGCAGCCTTGCCTGGATTCCAGCGTGGTTTTGTCCGAACCCACCCAGCACTTCCACCACGAGCTGCACGCCTTCAGCATGGGCATGTAGAGAAGGGATGGCAAACCCAAGACATCACAGCCTAAACTTTGTCAAGACCAGACCAGACCAGACCAACATAATGCAGGTCAAGAGTAGACCGAATGAGAAATCTAACGTGGATCTTAAGAGCGGTCCATAAATTATATTTATGTGAACTGACGTGAGCTGATTTTTATTTTTAAATTTTTTTTCACAATCAAGTCTGACCACTTTCCCACATCTTCTTGCTTTGCTACTCTTACTATCCAGTTGGCCAGTCACTTGAAAAACTGATTCAATTTTTGGATGTTTTAAATATATACTGCGGTTAGAAGTATTAAGTTAAAACTGGATTGCTAATTAAATTTGAAAAGCATTCAGTTTGAATATGACTCTGAGATCTCAGCTGGCAGGACTTCACAGATTTCAGTTTGTGGGTCGTGTTGCAGCTTCCAGCGCCTGCTCAGCTCAACTTGGTCTGGTCTGGGCTTGCCCACAAGTATTCAGAGCTCTCTCCTTCACCTTAATAACCTCTGGAGCATCTGTGTAATGTACCTTTTTTTTTGTTTTGTTTTGTTTTTTTTGTTTTTTTTTGTTTTTAAATTGATTTTTTTTTTTTTTTTATTTGACTGTTTTCCATCCCTCCCTGCTCTGTGTATAACCCTATTGGGTTTTTTTTTTTTTTTTTTTTTTTTTTCTTCCTGCGTGGTGGTTCCCTTGCCTGTATTGGCTTTGTGTGTATTTAAATACAGATGTATTATTATCCTGCTCACTGCAAGAACAGGACAGGCAGGCGGGTTGAGTGATGGATCGGAGGGAGTCAAGAAGGGTTGTGTGTTCAGACACAAGCCATTTACTTTAGTTCTGAAAGGTTTTGGGGTTTTTTGTTTTATTCTTTTAAACCAACCATTGTTCTGTGTTTGTCTGTCTGGAGTTTGCAAACTAACTGATCAGTAACTTCCTGGGCAACACAACCATAGCTGCTTCTTCTGTTGCTCCGAAAGAGCACCTCATGCACTTGTCCAGTAGTTCGAGAGCCTTGCCAGCCGGGTGGAAAAGCTCCACTGTGAAATGGCTGTGGCTGCTGCTAGTGAGTTTTAATGTAACAGCCGTGTCAGCGCCATGACTGATCATTAGAGTGGCAATTCAAAGCCAAAATATTTTAAGGGTTTTGAGATCCTTACCGTTGGTGTTAAGGAGAATATTGTTACATGCTTGTCGCCAACACACTTTGCACCCTGCTCACTAGGTGACTTTTTAGGGAAACGTCAGCTAAATGGGAATCCCCATCTTCTGTCATTCAGGGCCAAACTATGAAATTCAGCTTGTCACAACACAACAACTAGTAAATCATTCTCTACTTTCAGGATGAATATATCTGCCTTTGATTATGATCACTGATTTCAGAGCCTTTTAGTTGTTTGGTATGAGAATCCAGGAGGGAACCATGACCTAAGTTTATTTTTAAGAGGGTTTTGTTGCATGATGCCATATATCTTTTTGATTTCAAGAAATCTCTTTGTTATGACTTCCAAACTCTTAGTGAGGCCATGTTAAAACAGCAGCAGTATTCTACAGGAGCAGCTTCCACACAAATCATGGCAGCAGTACTGTTGGTAGGAGGTCTTTCTTTTTTTTTTTTAAATGTGGAACATTTTATGATGTAGAACAAGGGGAAAAACTGGTGCATTGAATGTAACTTCTCATTTCTCATTCTGTTGGCCAGCCACTGAAGGCTTACTGTATAGCTGTATTGGAAGCAGAAGTTTGGCATATCATGCCGGGGCTGCTGAATAACTGAGTTTTAACATTGTAGGTTTCACTGACACCCCCCCCCCCCCCCCCCCCCCCCCCCCCAAAAAAAAAAAATGTTAAATGCAGCCTAGTAAGATTCCAGGTCATGTGACAAAAGCTTCGTCTGTCAGTCTCAGGTAGGCTTTAATGTCCCTATGACCAGCAGTGGTGGTGATATCACATAGATGGTGTGAAACAATCAGTTAATGTGAGTAGGAAGGTGTTTTTTGTTTTTGTTGTGTGTGTGTGTGTGTGTGTGTGTGTGTTGGGGGGGGGTGGGGGTGTTCTTTGTGATTTCCTCTTGAGTCACAGTTGCCTTTGAAACAGCCCCTTGTTTTCTGGCTACAGTTGTTGTTGTTGTTGTTGATGATGTTGTTTATCTTGCCATCCGATTAAAACCTTCAGTCCGCCTCGGTCGGAGGGGGTCAGCAAACCTAATCATACATTTGTTTTCAAAGATTATGGTTGATAAAGACTAAAGAATGGCACAACCTTGCTGCTCGTTGCACATGTCTTACATCTTCAGTAGATGATGTGAGGGACAGAGAGAGGCTGTGGGGCTGTTTTTAAATAAATCTTTGCTGTCAATAGAGGACCTGCTGGGCCTGATTAATGTTTGAATTGATGGTAGTCTGTCATCTGAGGTGAAATGATTTGGCACTGTGGGTTTGGCTGAGCTCATTCTCCAAGCATTTATTCACCATTGCATGACTAAGTCGTAGTCTTTTATTGTCTGCTTTCAAGTGAATGCCGTCATTTTAATAAATGGAATCGATGTTAAAGGCTAAAGCAAGGCACCATAGACCAAAAGGCTCACAGTCCAGATACGAGCACCATCAGTTGATAGCTGGGCCCAGTATGGCAGCGTGATGCTCCAGTGTTGTGACTGCTGAGTGGTTATGAGGAATTCTCTGAGCTGAGTTGAGATTTTAGCAGGAAAAATGGAAGTTGGTTTGGGCTTAAATGCACCTAACTTTCCTGGGTAAACAAGCCATTGTTACCCTCCCAGATGGCTTCAGCTCAGGCTTGGGTTTGTAGAGGTCGAGGACGATGGCACTGCACACTGTAAAGGTCCATATCAAGGTCTGTAGTTTACAGTGTTGACCTTACTGATTTTATTCTCTTCCTCGTGGACTGATATGGAACCTGTGTGCCAGCACTTTGCTAGCTTCAGAATGAGTTCATCGCAGTGACCGGCCCCGGATACCAAATGTTTTGCTCGTCTGTTTTAAGGGGACCTTGGTGGTTTAGCCATGATAATCTCTGTAGTCCTTGGTTCATATCTCAGGATAAATGCACTTTGGTACCAAGAGTTTCTTTTAAAGGCTGTTTGTGGTTGTAAAAAGCACTGTACACTCGAACACTCAGAGGGGAAACGTACTAACATCAGACATTCAGACCAAAATATGTTGGTTTTTAGCTTATCTTCCTCTGCTCTCCTCTCCTTCTTTTAAAAGCTCAGCTTTGTTCCATTTATGTGAGAGCTGTTAGAGCTATTAGAGCCTAGTGTTGTCTGTAGATGTCAGCCGGGTAAGAGTTGTAAAAATCACGGCAGTGTTTAGTTGAATGTAATGTCAAAGTTAGTGGTCACCTCAGCTAAGCAAGTAGATTTTTAAGGAGTTGATTTTTTTTTTTTTTTTTTACAGGTTCCGCTCACACTTCTTCCTCAGTTTCCTGTCTTCACAAGTCTCTAGATTTTATTGGCTTCGTGCTAGAACTGAGATTTGGCTGTTTTTCTGCCAGGATTAAAGGAGTGGCTGTTGTTTTTAACCACACAGTGAGCTCAGATAATCAGAACAGTTTGAATTTGTTAGCTTGCTGACATTTTCAGGAATATTTATGCCACAACGCTGGAGATGGGGGGAAAAATCAGAATCTGAGTGAAGGCACGTGGAGAGAAATCCCGGTTTACCTTGCAAGGAGGCAGGAGGTCAAACAGAGGTCAAACAGAAAAATGCTACCAGTCCAGCATCATGGCCAATAGCTAAATATTGAGCCGTCTTGTGCCTGAAAGCCTCTGGAGTCTCACTGCTTTTCAAACCTCACCTGTCTGCACGTCATTAGCTTTGTGTTAGATGTTATTATTAGCTCAGTTTTGGGGGTTACAGGCTGCAGTGATGAAGGGTTCAGCAGTTGTGCTTTGATTTCTCTTGGATTTTTGCCTTTATTTTTCTGCACAGGTTTTCACGTGTATCCAGTAGAAATGTGTAAATAAGATGTTTTTGGCTGTGCAGTCGTCATGCACTTGTGTGTGTGTGTGTGTGTGTATTTGAAAGGGGGTTGGGGGGGTGTTCGTGTTCACCAGTGTAGTCTTATCACTTTTACTGCGGCGGGAAACAGGAACAGAAATCGTTCTCAGGGTACTATCAGTTTTCAGAAAAAGAGGAGGAGGATGGAAAGCTCAGGCCTCAAGCTAAAAGAATATTTGGGGGTCACTGGATCTGTTCTTCACCCTTGATGTGTTCTAAGCTGCCAAAGACCACAGAGGAACAAATTTAAACCCAGACGCAAAGACGCACACTGAATGGAGGCTGGTCCAGTATTGTTTTCTCCTCTAAACCTCCTTCTGTTCTGACACTTCTCTGCTCTTTTTTTTTTTTTTTCTCTCTTCTCTTCCAGTGACTAATAATAGTCTGTTTTGGTGTCAAACTCTGCCCTTGTTATACTTTGAACCGTACTGTGCTGGACCTGGTAAAATGTCAACAGTCTCGCCGTGTGGTTGGCATGAATACAGACCAAAGCAGACCTGTGAGCAAAAGGCTTCTGGTCTTGTGTCATTGGCTGTACCCTGTATTTAGAAACATAAGAATATGGGTTTTTAAGGCATTATTGGATCCTCATTGTTGCACATCTTATACAGTGTTACCTCTCAATGGCACTCAGGGTCTACAGTGCATGTTGCTTAAAGTCCAGTCCAGTGCAGTACACTCCTGTAGAGGCTTAAGCAGAGAGATCTGGAGTTTCCCTCCTCCTTTCTTTTCCCTGTCCATCATCTGTTTCACTGTGAGGAACGAGTGAATGTAAAACCAAGAAGGTTCAACCTCAGTAAAGTCAGGGACTAAACACGCTCAGATGCTTCCAGAGGTTACACCCTGAAAGAGAGCAGCTCCCCAGTGAGGACAAAGGCCCGTGTGTCTCATGTGATGTGGTGTTTGGCCCGTAAGCCTGTAGCCAAGGTCAGATTTGAGAGCAAGTGTTTAGTCCTGGGCTTTTGGAGCTGTAAAGTGATTTGCTGCTAGAGATCTTTTAGGAACAGGACATTCCACACAGGCGTCGCTTTGGCCGTCTGACAAGCAAACAGTTTATTGCTACAAGGTCTGCATGAAGATTAGACTATTTACAGAAAAACAATCTTTTTTTTTTTTTTTCTTTTAACTTTGGTTTGTGTGTGAAGGGATCAGGGATGCATCTAGTACTGCCGAATCACACCAGATTAGCAGCTGGTCTGAGCAGAGCGGCGGTGTGATAACGTTTAGAAATGGTTATAGTGTTGCTTATTTCAGGAGGTAAGCTGCGTTTCTAATGTGTGTTTCTGTGATGCCATGCTTCAGCATCCTGAGGCCATTTTGTGTCCGGTACACAAAAAGTCACAAAGAGGGGGAAAAAAAAAAAAAAAAGCAACTTGACTATCAGTGCTAAAAATGAGGAGGGTGAAATCAGTTGGTTTCACATGTTGAGCCAGTCTGGCAGGTGACGAACAGAACTGCATGTTGTGGACACAGAGGTCACCGTACATGTTCAGTTTGGATGCACAGGAGCCTGTGCTGGGCTGATTTTTATATGACATATGCAGACAGTTTGTGTTTGACTGACACACAGCTAGCAGAGCCTTAATTTTTAATGAGTCTAGCCATTTAAAAATGACAGGTTTGAAGGCTCTGGAGGGGTGATGGGATGTCAGTTATTCAGGAGACCATTACCAGCACTTACTGCACATTCAAGTGGCTGCAGCCCTTTTGACCATTTTATACTTTTACTTTTTTTTATTATTATTTAGCTCTTTTTTTTTTCCCTGTGCTGTTATGTGCATTCATAAAGAAATCCTGGAAGATAGCTGGGCCTGTGTGGCCCATGAATGAATCCACAGAGCTGGCCTCTAATGCACTCCATCTGAGAACGTTAGCCTTGGTGGCATGACTTCAGAACTGTAAATATACTGTCCGATCGAGCCCACGTACAAAGTACTGGGTTTGAGACTTCTGTGCTACCGACCACTAATTCCATTGACATGGACAGGATCGTGTGTGTGTGTGTGTTATTTTAGTACCAAAGCAGCAGACTGTGTCAAATCTGCATCAGTCTAAACGCGGGCCCAGAGCCACAGGCAGACAGTCATCACAAGTTTCATTTCCACTTTGATCGTTGCTCAGACTCGATGCCAACTTGAGGGTTTGCAGTGTTGACTCTCAGGTTGTTCTGGAAAATGAAACTTAACTTAAATAGCTTAAGAAAAAGAGGTAGTAAGATGGTTCTGGGCCTAAAGCCTTCCCTAAAAGATGTTCAGGGCCAGTTTTAATGTTTCTGAAGGATAAACATGAAGAGACAGGGTTTCCTCATTGCAAGCTTCTATTTTCTTATTTGGTTTTGTTTATTTTTCCTCTTTTAAATGCTATGACCACAGACTATTACCAGTACATGCCGGACTGAATGAGCTCACAGAGGGCTGGACTCATGCAGGAATGTGACAAATCTGACTAGCATCCTGATCTGTTTCAGTAACTTGGAGACAAACACTGGATGTGCATTGCACTGGTATAAAATCAGTCCTGTGTAACAGAGAGAAGTGGATGTGTTTGAGGCTAGATGTGCTAGCACTGACAGGAAGTTTGGACTTATAGTTTTCCAGCCAGCTTGTGAGGATCTCTGCCTGAGTGAGATAGTAATGGTCTTATCATTTGCTTGTTTCTCTGTCGCTCTAGAGGAGAAACAACAAAATGGCACTGATGGCATTGACCTGGCCAAATTCTGTCAGTAGCTTTGGTGCACGGCGTGATTTGTGCAGCGCCCAGCTGTATCATGGACCTGATAGATATTCATGCTCAGTGTTGGCCAACTATCTCCATTTAGATCTCAGCTACTGTGGTTCTGATGTTTCTGGCTGGTAAACAAAGTCGTTCTTGTCAAGTCTGAAGAGCCAAACCTCCTAATTAGCCAGGCAGGCAGGCCTGCTGCCCAGTCCAGCAACACAACTATGCAAGAGGAATGCATATAATCCACAATCACCTTCTTCTTCCTTTTTTTTTTAAAAATATATATATTTAGTTTTTCTCACTGTCATACAATAGAAACGAAGATGTAAACTATAAAGAACTTGCAATGACAATACTTGGCCTTATGATGATTTCTGAAATCTTATCATTTAGTTTTAAGATCTTTTTGATTCTGGTCAGCCAGCCCAGCGACAGCAGCGGTGACGGCGGGCTCACTCTTGGTCTCTGTGAGACTGGCTAGATGGCCCCAGTTTTATCGTGGTACGAATGTTGTGCATTTGTTTAAAATCAGGACAGTTTGCAATAACAGCAGTCTTACTAGTGGCCACAAAGGGGGCACAAGCAGTGCTGACAGCGCCCGGCTGCATCTTTAGAAAACCATAGAGGAAGAAATATGAACTATATAGATATCTAAACTCACACAGTGCATATTTGTATAGGTATCAACAATGCATTACCGTGGTATACTCTTATGCAACACATGTCTGGGTTCAGTTTATGAACATGAAGTATATTCTGAAATCACATAGACTTTGTAAATCAGAAGCTCTGTTGTTGTTGTGTCGTTTTTTGCAGAAGTGGTTTTACCATCCTTAATGTTGAATATTCTGAGCGTAACGTTCCTGCGCGACTGTGTCGGTTAAAATGAGCACACAGCACCAGGTTTTACCTCCTTTCTGTAAGCAGGGAACGAGACCGAACCCAGAACACAGCTGGACAGACTTCATGTACCACAGAGAATATTTCAGAAGCAAACCTTCCAAATCTGTTCTGCACAGAGCTTTAAAAGCGAGTCAGCGCTGTAACTCACCTGAGCTGCATCAAACAGAGCGAGGTGATAAAGGGTGGATTGTGGCTTTTTGAAGCCAAGCAAAGAGTTTAACCCTAAATGTCCACAAGAAAAGGCACTTTGATAGAGAACCAACTAATCCGAAGTCTGAAATCATGAAGGTGATATGTGAAATCGTCCCAGCTGGGTTTTTTTTTTTTTTGGATTAGTCTGCAGGGACAGTGTTCTCTCAAGCTAAGAGGACAGATTTTTTTTATCATTGAACAGTGTTGATCCATGGCTCTGTGGTAAAGAAGAGGGAGGGCACGTTACAAACCTCCATGTAAAATCTCTGAACTGACAGATGGAGTACACTTGAGGCGTCAACCTGCCGAATGTTGATTTGAATTATTGTTGAATGAATGCTTCTCTTCTTTTAGTCAGTGAATAAAAACAATAAAAAGTCTCTTGCTTCATTTTTTTTTTTTTTTTTTTTTTTTTTTTAAATCTGTAAAAACTGGAATTTGTGCAGTAAAGGAACCGTTCTTTCAATCTCCAATAATGAAGCAAAATCAGACCATGGGTACAGTCAGATGTAAAAGAGCCACAAAGAAATTGTGCATAAATGTCAAGTAGACCCAAAACAACTTTGTTGCAACTGATACACAATGAGACAAGTAGACTGCAGAAACATATACCCTACACCCCTGTTAGACTGAAATGTTTCCTCAGGACCTTTTGGCATTCAAATAGGTTCAATTGACCTCATTTAAAATTATTTTGTTTACCGTTTCTCAGTTATTTTTAACCATTTCAACACCTAAAATGAACACAAGCATCAGAACTGATCCATGAGGAGATGAGAGAAGATGACTGACTCAGCGGTCCAGGCTTTCCTGTTATATCACACACTCAGTGCAGTATTTGAGGCAGCAAACGAGAGTAAAGTGCGCTGTCTCTGCGTGTGGCCAAATGAATGACCTGATATATGAGGAAGTGCTACTGAGCAAGTCAGTGTTAAGATAAAATATCTCAAACTGTGCTCCCCCACCAGAAAACTCATCCTTGAAAAAACTTAAGGGAGAAGAAATGAGGAGGAGGGACCTCGAGAAGGAGTAAAGGGCTTGGTAACACATCCCTGCACAACACTGCAGGCACCTCCTTTGAGTAAACTGTAGCATAAAACACTTTCAAGTGAATCTGGAGGCCTGGAGATAAGGCTAAAAAACAGGATTTCATGAAATAGAAAATGCAACTTCTCAGAAAGCTTCATAACAAAAATGAATCCTCTTTAAGTGTCATCCTATGATGCAGAGCGCTGCATAATCCTGACCCAAGAAATATTTCACATTAAAATATTCCCTTATAATTTAAATCTCCTGCCTGTTGCAGTGCCAATCACTATAGGGAGTTAGCAGCAGGTCGATATAATCTCCCCCTTACACCTCTTCAAACACAAATATCTAGTCAGAAAATCACATGGCACCAACTAAGAGCATTCGGGCATGCAGACATGGTCAAAACAACCTTCTGAAGTTCAAACCAAACGTCAGGACAGGGGAAAAAGGGTGATTTAAGTGACTTTGAACGTGCCACGGTCGTTGGTGTCAGACAGGCTGACGTTCTCCCACACAACCATCTGCAGGGTTTACTGAGAATGGTTATAAAAACAGAAAATATCCAACACGCAACCAAGGTACGCAGAAGAGCATCTCTGAACACACAACACGTGAAACCTTGAAGCAGAAGACCACACCAAGCGCCGCTCCTGTCGGCTAACAACAGGAAACCGAGGCTACGGTTCACAGAGGCTCACCAGAATCTGCTACAAAAAAGAAATGAAATGTTGCAGGCAAAAGCCTCGCCTAAAACCATAAAAACTGAAGCAATATGAAGGAATAAATGTTTTACTGGTTGCCTTTCCCAAGAGTGATGTATTAATATGCATCATACATTACTAAAAAGAAGGAGTCTGCTGACAAAGTGAATTAAAACGCTTTTTAATTGATGGACAGGAATAACTGTTTTACACTAACTGCAGAGAAATTCAGGGCTCAGAGCTTTGTTCTCATCTGGATAATGAGACTAGGAGATTATCATTGTGGGGTTTCACAATTAAGCTGAAACAACAACACGTTTTCCCCCAACCAACAGTGAGAGGAGGAGATTTTAGGAGGCTGGGTTCTCTGTTATGTAATTAAATGCATGGTGACCTCAGCATTGTTGCACTGGTAGCAGAACGAAACAAACGAATCATCAGCAGAAAAGCAGCACATGCCAATAAAAGCCAGGAAATCAGCTGCGGTTTGATGCTTGGTTTCCACTTTGATATGTGAGAGCTGCAACGGCGGGACTCAGAGGGGTTTTATTTTCAATCCTGGACCTGCAGCTCAGAGCCGGCGCCCTCAGATACTGATAGAGATCAAAAGAGGGAAGGCGGGCACTGTGAATCTGGCTGTCAGGAGAAGAAAGAGTTTCTGTACTCAGGAGGAATCAAATAAATGAACACTTTCTTCTCTCCCACCTTTAATCCAGTCTTGAGAGAGAGAGGTATCTTTTAAACCTCTGATTTAAGTTTGAATAAAACCGGATCCTACTCAGATGTTTTTAAGTCTAAATTTATTCTACTGATGTTAGTTTGAGATGTAAATCCTCATTCTGCATGCAGAGTTTGATATGTTTCTTCTGCTTTAATTCCTCTCTTTGTTTAGTTGATTCTCAGAGAGGATATACTATCAAAATGTCACTGTAACATCTTAGCACAGTATTTACATGCAGCTTTGGCTGAAATCACACACACTGTGATATCTGATCAGTTCTGCAATTATGAATAATCTCCTGCTTCTTGTGTTATGTTGCTTTATTATACTACAGTGTTTGTCTTGTGCTATTCTGGCTACATTTTGAGTTATATGTTTCTTAATAGTCTGTATAGACCAAATTTTAAAGGACCCTGTAAGAACAGGCCAGGTTGTTCACATTTTGGACCGGGAAGACAAATGGATTGAAAGAGGAGTTAAAGAAGCCGTCTATGTCCACTGTGAACGACCATCGCTGAACAGAGGAGGTGGATTACAAGCTCCTTCCCCAGGCCCCTCAACCCCCATTCACACCTTTATTCAAGTGACCTCAATAGGTCTTTTGATAGAATGGGGCGAGGTCCCAAATTGGTTTCAACTGAAACCACAGATTGTAATGACCCACACCTCCTTTCATACCTTGGCACATGAGATTATGCAGATGATCAATAGAGGTGATTAATCGCATGAACAACTACACCCACTGGTGTTTAAATACCTGGGTATCCCCACCTCTTGGTTTGAGAACTGAAGAAGACTTTCGGATGTGAGGTGAAACAGCTGCAAGAAGCAAAAAGAAGTCCAGTCGGCCTTTTTTCAAGCTCCAGAGACTACGATGACGTGGATGACTACACAGACATTTTAAGATAAAATTTTAAGCAGATGAACAGTGACATTTAAACCGGTTTCAGATAGATCCACTTTTTGTCCCACACAAACCCGCTTTTCACCCTAGTTTTAAATCCAATACATTTTGGTCTGCAGTATCCATTCCTGACCACAGGGTGGCGGGGGTGCGTTGATACCGTGACATAAAGCAGGAGGAGGCGTCGAGAAGTAGAAGTAGAAGAAGAGGTTGGACACGTGATTCGCGCTAACTGAAGCAAAATGGCGGTGGCAGTGCGGAGCTTGCAAGACCAGCTGGAAAAAGCCAAAGAAAGTTTGAAGCATGTGGACGATAACATTCGTAAACTTACTGGACGCGATCCTAATGAATCAAGGTAAGCGATCTAGCTGGGTATTTCGCTTTTGGCGCATTCCTGGACCGCAGCTGAGGGGCTGCGTGTAGTCGACGTGCGCTAAGTTAGCATGGGTCGGCTAACATGCGAACAGCGCCGCCTCCTTGTTGTTTTGTGCTGCACAAACTCACTGTGCAAGGGGTTAAAATCCTCAGTTAGTCGCATGAAACTATTAAAAATCAGCTAAATGGGTAATTTCAAATATTAGAATGAAACGGTAGCTCTGGTAAATGAACAGTCGGGAGGCCCTGCAGGAGGTGTCGTCCGGGCGTCACCTCGCTCCCCCCGGGTTGATAATAAAACGGCTCTGCAGCTAACACAGAGCCGTAGTTTTTAAGGGATTCTTGTTTTACAGAGTCGTTTGTTTCTTTTGTGTTGATCTCAGTTTCTGCTGTGCTTACAGGCCGGGTCAGATCCGTCGGCTCGGCGGCCCCATAGCAGGCCTCGGAGGAGGAGGTAGAGGCAGAGGAATAAACCTGCTCAGGTAAAGCTGTTCTCCATTCAGCTCACAACAAAAGAGCTTTAGATGATCGTTAAGTTACGGACGACCTTTAGTAGGTGATCCGAAAAAGCCTTAAGTACGAGTGGTGTTTCGGACTTGTGAAGTGGGTTGTTGATGGCTACACAATGTAAAATGTACTTGGACTATTTGTGCAATAATGCAGTTATAGTGATGCAGGCTGCATGGGTTAGACTTAAAAAGTTACACTTTTACTATTTTTTCCTCTATAGCTAAATTTTCAAATAATTAGGTCCAGACTTCAGATCAGTGAAACTTCCCTTTCTGTCAGTGTAAAGAACAAATTTAATCCCTGATGCATCTCAATATAAGAAGCAAGAAGTGCAATTTCAACAGTGTGGCTCTTTTTGTACATGATAAAGAAACGCTGCTGTTGTAAATGAAAGACGTCTGTCAGCTTGACTCTTTAGGTTTAAATTGTAAGAAATACTTACGTAAAAGTACTGAAAAGGTTCTGATAGTTCATTGCTTGGACTGCCCTGTAAGATTCATAGAAAATGCCCTTTTTAATGTGGAGCCATTGTTTAAAAAAACCTGATTGATTTTAATGGATAAAAGTCCAAAATTTATGCCCTATTTCACATTTTCCAAAGCTGTCCAGTGGGCTGGATTGGAGTCTTTGCTGGGCTGATTTCTCTGTATCTGTCAAAAACAATTAAAACAGTAAAAATAATCCATAACCCTGTTCGTCTCTGAAGTGTTTCTCTTTGTCCTTTCTCAGGCGCAGTCTCTCAGACATTGGAAGCGGCGGCCCTCCTGCCAAGCAGAGGGACATCGAAGGAGCCCTGCTGAGGTGAGATTTTGATACATAATGTTGTGATGCGGAAGTTTCTAGGGTTAGGGCTTGTAATAGTTTCTGCATCAAACCCTTGGTTTAAGTCTAAGAAAATATGGTTCTTGATGGTGAAAGCATCAGATTTTTTCATTTCCAGTGATTGCTACTCCAAACAAAAAATTATTGTTGCTTATGAGTGTTTGATATTTGTGTGTGTGCAGGCTGGCAGGGGACCAGAGGGCCAGGAGAGACATGCGTCACGACAGCGACGCTGAGGATGACGATGATGTCAAAAAGGTAGGAACGGCTGTCTCTTTATTCATGCGTTCAAACAGAAATGTGGAAGGTTTTCTTGTGTTTTTAAAAGCAGAATGGCAAAGGCAGCCAAAACTGTATTTTGTGTCAGAAATAATTGTCAGCATTTATTTTGAAGGTTCCAAAAAAAAAAAAAAAAGCCCTCACAAGTTTTATTTATCCTTCCTTCAGCCGGCGTTGCAGTCGTCTGTAGTAGCTACCTCCAAAGAGAGAACGCGCCGAGATCTCATTCAGGATCAAACCATGGATGAGAAAGGCAAACAGAGGTAAGTCTTGAGTTGATTACTAAATATCCTGATCTATGATCAGTTTAATTTCACCTGCAAAATGGGAAACAGTAAAATATGTGGGTCTACAGCTGAGAATTCCAGGTGTGTGATGGTGTTTGTGTTGTCTTGGTCAGGAATCGGCGCATGTTTGGCCTGCTCATGGGGACCCTGCAGAAATTTAAGCAGGAATCAAACGTCTCGTCAGAGAAGGTGAGGAATCGATTAACATATTAGTTTTCTCTTTTGTTGCTTAGGTATGAGGTCGCTCACTAGAGCCACAATTGAAAAATTTTTTTTTCATTTAAAAACAGCTTTCTGGCTATTTTTCATTCAGTTAACTGTCTTGTATCAAATTTGAACTGTGAATTTTCATGTATGGATAAAATGTTTTTATGTAAGGGGAAAATACTGCTTTTAGAGTAGACTGCTGGCTTGGTATTAATGAGCTCGACAGTTGCTTGATTTTTGTTTTATTGCGATTTCTTTTTGTGCTTAATAATTCTGTTTGTCATCCCGCAGCAAAAGCGACGTTCTGAGATTGAGCAGAAGCTCGAGGTTCAGGCTGAGGCTGAGAGAAAGAAGGTGGAGAATGAAAAGAGGGAGCTGTTTGAAGAGAGGAGAGCCAAACAGACAGAGTTGAGACTTCTGGAACAGAAAGTGGAATTAGCTCAGTTGGTAAGTTTGATTTTGAACGTGGGGCCAGCATGAAAAGGGTTCTTTTATTTAGCGAATATAATTGGATGTATTATTGCAGGTGAACTCAAATATAACTTTTCATATTGAACACAAGTCTGTCATAACAGCTTCTTTTTCACACCAAATGGTATCTTAATAAAAATAATCTCAGAGCACTGTTCTGTAGCTTTCAGCTGCATAACATGTAGGTCTTCAATAGATGGTCTTCAGAATTATTTTTAAATCCAAATGGAACAATTGTAAATGTAAAATTAATTTGAGAAAAATAAAAAAAGTTCTTCAGAGATTTACTATTTAAGAGTTTTTATCTTTTCTCTCACAGCAAGAGGAGTGGACCAGCCACAATAATCGCCTGGTGAAATACATTCGCACAAAGACCAAGCCTCACATCTTCTACCTGCCTGGAAAAATGTGCTCCGCAACACAGAAACTCCTCGATGAATCCACCAAGAAACTAAATGGTGAGTAGGACTTTTATTTTGGAAGTGCACCAACAGTGTTGTGGTGGTACACACATGGGAGGGTGGGGAAAAGTCTGTTAATAATGTTAATGTTGGATTTTCCTCTGAACAGCTATGTTTGAAGAGAGGCGTGAGGCTTTTGCTGAACACCTCAGCAAGATGGAGTCGCGTCCCCGGCGACAACTAAACCGCGAGCAGGATGGCAACACAGCGGCAACAGGGACGGAGCAGCCGGCGGAGGGTAAGCCAGCAGGTCAGGTAGTCAAGGTGACAGGTAATAAGGGCAATGTAGAGATGGAAGAAGAGGAGGAGGATGATGATGAGGAGGAGGAAAGGGAAAAGGAGGGGGATAGAAAGGTGACAGAGAAGGAGAGGGAGGAAGGGGATAAGGAAGTGTCTAAGAAGGTAGAGGAAGAGGAGCAAGGGATGGAGTTACATGAGGAGGGGAGTGAGCAGAAGAAGGAAAGAGGGGGCCAGAAGGAGAAGGGAGACAAAGAGGGCAGTCCAGATTCAGAGGACATGGAGGTAGAGCAGGCAGCTGAGAAGGATGACAGGGGTCAGAAAGAAGTAGAAACTGACAGTAAGCAGGGGCCCACAGATCTCCAGGACAAAAAGACTCAGGACGCCAAGCCCTCTGAACCAACCATAAGCAGCCAGGAAGCACAAAACGCCAGTCATCAGCCTGAGCCCAGTCATGCTGCTGAGGAACCAGCAGCAGTGTCTGCTGTCACCCAGCAGGCCTCTAAAACCCCAGAGCCCCAATCAGCCCCCACTATGCCCGCACAGGATTACACCATTCCTGGATTTGAGGTCCAGGAATCTGCAATTGAGAAACAGGCAGTGGAGATGAAATCGGAGGAGGAAACCCTACAAAAACTACCTGATTTCCAGGAGGCCCCCATCACTACCCCTGCTAAGGAGAATGAGGACAGCCGCAGAGGGAGGAAGAAGGAAAAGGAACAGAGGAAGGTTCGCAGTCGTAGTAACAGCTCTTCCTCTTCCTCCTCTGACTCGTCCTCCAGCGGAAGTTCTTCTTCCTCTGGGTCTAGCCGCTCCTCGTCATCCTCATCATCCTCCTCGTCCTCTTCGTCCAACAGCAGCAGCCGTAGCCGCAGCCGAGACAGCGGCAAACGCAAGAGGAGGCCCTCTGATAGGGGCAGGGACAGGAAGAAAGGAGAAGAGAGGCGAAGCCACAAGAGAGGAGGGAGTGGCGGAGGAGGGAGGGACTCGAGGGGATCGAAGGAGAGGAGGAAGAGGAGGAGCGAGGAAGGGAGGGGCAGGTCTTCCCGAAGCGATAGGGAGCATAAAGATAGAGACAGGAAGGACAAGCGACGCTAATCTGGTTCTTATTCGTCTTCTGTAAAAACTGATGGAAAATGAGTTTTTTTTTTTTGTTTTTTTTTAACATCAGCGGGCTTCTTGGCGTTAAGTTGATACGGCTGTATCTAAAGAGTGGATGAATGGTTATTTCCTCCATCTTTTACTTGTCAAACAGGCCCCTTTGTTGGAGGCAAAAGAGGAAGAGGTCATCTGTAATCAAACCTCTTAATAAACAGGCTGTAAATTGCAGATGATTTATCCTTAGTCTCAGATTTGGTCTTTAAATGGGTGTTTGTGACGCAGTGAAAAGGGTTGTGAATGTTTTTCTATTTTACATCCTAATCATAAAGAGGCTGGGGTATTTATGGTCTGTG
Source organism: Archocentrus centrarchus (assembly GCF_007364275.1). Lineage (NCBI taxonomy): Eukaryota > Metazoa > Chordata > Actinopteri > Cichliformes > Cichlidae > Archocentrus > Archocentrus centrarchus. The sequence continues at coordinate 25,185,027 of NC_044367.1, read as the reverse complement.
GCCATTCACATACTTCAGTTTTCTCTCACGTTGTTGTGACAACGCTGTTTATTCATTTATCTCCACTGTTTTCAACAATGTCAAGTGTGACTTTGCTCAAATACTGTTTTTTTTTTTTTAACAATTTACTTCAAAATAAAGTCGAGGTAGTGGAAATA